>NC_091470.1:7879688-8185045 GCF_036971445.1 Narcine bancroftii | reverse complement strand
GATTAATACAACAGGACGAGGTCCCTGTAACAGATTAATACAACAGGATGATGTCCCTGAAACAGGTTAATGCAACAGGACGAGGTCCCTGAAACAGATTAATACAAGAGGACGAGGTCACTGTAACAGATTAATGCAACAGGACGAGGTCCCTGAAACAGATTAATACAACAGGACGAGGTCCCTGAAACAGGTTAATACAAGAGGACGAGGTCCCTGAAACAGATTAATACAACAGGACGAGGTCCCAGAAACAGATTAATACAAGAGGACGAGGTTCGTGTAATAGATTAATATAACAGGACGAGGTCCCTGAAACAGGTTAATACAACATGACGAGGTCCCTGGAACAGATTAATACACCAGGACGAGGTCCTTGAAACAGATTAATACAAAAGGACGAGGTCCATAAAACAGATTAACATAACAGGACGAGGTCCCTGGAACAGATTAATACACCAGGACGAGGTCCCTAAAAGAGATTAATACAAAAGGACGAAGTCCCTGAAACAGATTAATACAAGAGGACGAGGTCCCAGAAACAGAATAATATAACAGGACGTGGTCCCTAAAACAGATTAATAGAACAGGACAAGATACCAGAAACAGATTAATTCAAGAGGATGAGGTCCCAGAAACAGGTTAATACAACAGGACGAGGTCCTTGAAATAGATTAATAGAACAGGACGATGTTTCTGAAACAGATTAATACAACATGACGAGGTCCCTGAAACAGATTAATACAACAGGACGAGGTCCCTGAAACAGATTAATGCAACAGGATGAGGTCCCTGAAACAGATTAATACAAGAGGACGAAGTCCCTGAAACAGATTAATACAACAGGACGAGGTCCCTGAAACAGATTAATACAACAGGACGAGGTCCCTGAAACAGATTAATACAACAGGACGAGGTCCCTCAAACATATTAATACAACAGGACGAGGTCCCTGAAACAGGTTAATACAAGAGGACGAGGTCCGTGAAACAGATTAATACAACAGGACGAGGTCCCTCAAACATATTAATACAACAGGACCAGGTCCCTGAAACAGATTAATGCAACAGGACGAGGTTCCTGAAATAGATTACTACAACAGGACGATGTCCCTGTAACAGATTAATACAACAGGAGGAGGTCCCTGAAACAGATTAATATAACAGGACGAGGTCCCTGAAACTGATTAAAACAAGAGGACGAGGTCCCTGAAACAGTTTAATACAAGAGGACGAGGTCCGTGAAACAGATAAATACAACAGGACGAGGTCCCTGAAACTGATTAATACAAGAGGACGAGGTCCGTGAAACAGATAAATACAACAGGACGAGGTCCCTGAAACAGATTAATAGAGCAGGACTAGGTCCCTGAAAGAGATTAATACAACAGGATGAGGTCCCTGTAACAGATTAATACAGCAAGACGATGTCCCTGTAACAGATTAATACAACAGGACGAGGTCCCTGAAACAGATTAATACAACAGGACGAGGTCCCTGTAACAGATTAATACAACAGGACAAGGTCCCTTTAACAGATTAATAGAACAGGACTAGGTCCCTGAAAGAGATTAATACAACAGGATGAGGTCCCTGTAACAGATTAATACAGCAAGACGATGTCCCTGTAACAGATTAATACAACAGGACGAGGTCCCTGTAACAGATTAATGCAACAGGACGAGGTCCATGAAACAGATTAATACAACAGGACGAGGTCCCTGAAACAGAATATTGCAACAGGACGAGGTCCCTGTAATGGATTAATGCAACAGGACGAGGTTCCTGTAATAGATTAATCCAATAGGACGAGGTCCCTGATACAGATTAATACAACAGGACGAGGTCCCTGAAACAGATTAATACAACAGGACGAGGTCCCTGAAACAGATTAATACAACAGGACGAGGTCCCTGATACAGATTAATACAACAGGACGAGGTCCCTGATACAGATTAATACAACAGGACGAGGTCCCTGATACAGATTAATACAACAGGACGAGATCCCTGAAACAGATAAATACAACAGGACGAGCTCCCTGAAACAGATTAATACAAAAGGACGAGGTCCCTGAAACAGATTAATACAACAGGACAAGGTCCCTGAAACAGATTAATACAACAGGACGAGGTCCCTGAAACTGATTAATACAAGAGGACGAGGGCCCTGAAACAGATTAATACAAGAGGACGAGGTCCGTGAAACAGATAAATACAACAGGACGAGGTCCCTGAAACAGATTAATAGAGCAGGATGAGGTCCCTGTAACAGATTAATACAGCAAGACGATGTCCCTGTAACAGATTAATACAACAGGACGAGGTCCCTGAAACAGATTAATACAACGGGACGAGGTCCCTGTAACAGATTTATACAAGAGGACGAGGTCCCTGAAACAGATTAATACAAGAGGACGAGGTTCCTGAAACAGATTAATACAACAGGATGAGGTCCTTGAAACAGATTAATAACACAGGACGAGCTCTCTGAAACAGATTAATGCAACAGGACGAGGTCCCTGAAACAGATTAATACAAGAGGACGAGATCCCTGAAACAGATAAATACAACAGGACGAGGTCCCTGAAACAGATTAATACAAAAGGACGAGGTCCCTGAAACAGATTAATACAACAGGACGAGGTCCCTGAAACAGATTTATACAACAGGACGAGGTCCCTGAAACTGATTAATACAAGAGGACAAGGGCCCTGAAACAGATTAATAGAAGAGGACGAGGTCCGTGAAACAGATAAATACAACAGGACGAGGTCCCTGAAACAGATTAATAGAGCAGGATGAGGACCTGTAACAGATTAATACAACAGGACAAGGTCCCTGTAACAGATTAATGCAACAGGACGAGGTCCCTGAAACAGATTAATGCAACAGGACGAGGTCCCTGTAACAGATTATTGCAAGAGGACGAGGTCCCTGAAACAGATGAATACAAAAGGACGAGGTCCCTGTAACAGATTAATGCAACAGGACGAGGTCCTTGAAACAGATTAATGCAACAGGACGAGGTCCATGAAACAGATTAATACAACAGGACGAGGTCACTGAAACAGATTAATGCAACAGGACGAGGTCCCTGAAACAGATTAATACAACACGACGAGGTCCCTGAAACAGAATATTGCAACAGGACGAGGTCCCTGTATCAGATTAATGCAACAGGACGAGGTCCTTGTAACTGATTAATGCAATAGGACGAGGTCCCTGAAACAGATTAATACAACAGGACGAGGTCACTTAAACAGATTAATACAACAGGACGAGGTCCCTGAAACAGATTAATACAAAAGGACGAGGTCCCTGAAACAGATTAATACAACAGGATGACGTCCCTGAAACAGATTAATACAAGAGGACGAGGTCCCTGAAACAGATTAATGCAACAGGAAGAGGTCCGTGAAACAGATTAATACAACAGGACGAGGTCCCTGAAACAGATTAATGGAACAGGATGAGGTCCCTGAAACAGATTAATAGAACAGGACGAGGTCCCTGAAACAGATTAATACAACAGGACGAGGTCCCTGAAGCAGGTTAATAGAAGAGGACGAGGTCCGTGAAACAGATAAATATAACAGGACGAGGTCCCTGAAACAGATTAATAGAGCAGGACTAGGTCCCTGAAAGAGATTAATACAACAGGATGAGGTCCCTGTAACAGATTAATACAACAGGACAAGGTCCCTTTAACAGATTAATAGAACAGGACTAGGTCCCTGAAAGAGATTAATACAACAGGATGACGTCCCTGAAACAGATTAATGCAACAGGACGAGGTCCCTGAAACAGATTAATACAAGAGGACGAGGTCACTGTAACAGATTAATGCAACAGGACGAGGTCACCGAAACAGATTAATACAACAGGACGAGGTCCCTGAAAAAGGTTAATACAAGAGGACGAGGTCCCTGAAACAGATTAATACAACAGGACGAGGTCCCAGAAACAGATTAATACAAGAGGACGAGGTTCGTGTAACAGATTAATATAACAGGACGAGGTCCCTGAAACAGGTTAATACAACATGACGAGGTCCCTGGAACAGATTAATACACCAGGATGAGGTCCTTGAAACAGATTAATACAAAAGGACGAGGTCCCTAAAACAGATTAATATAACAGGACGAGGTCACTGAAACAGATTAATACACCAGGACGAGGTCCCTAAAAGAGATTAATACAAAAGGACGAAGTCCCTGAAACAGATTAATACAAGAGGACGAGGTCCCAGAAACAGATTAATATAACAGGACGAGGTCCCTGAAACAGGTTAATACAACAGGATGAGGTCCCTGTAACAGATTAATACAGCAAGACGATGTCCCTGTAACAGATTAATACAACAGGACGAGGTCCCTGAAAAAGATTAATACAACAGGACGAGGTCCCTGTAACAGATTAATACAACAGGACAAGGTCCCTTTAACAGATTAATAGAACAGGACTAGGTCCCTGAAAGAGATTAATACAACAGGATGAGGTCCCTGTAACAGATTAATACAGCAAGACGATGTCCCTGTAACAGATTAATACAACAGGACGAGGTCCCTGTAACAGATTAATGCAACAGGACGAGGTCCATGAAACAGATTAATACAACAGGACGAGGTCCCTGAAACAGAATATTGCAACAGGACGAGGTCCCTGAAACAGATTAATACAACAGGATGAGATCCCTGTAACGGATTAATGCAACAGGACGAGGTCCCTGATACAGATTAATACAAGAGGACGTGATTCCTGAAACAGATATATACAACAGGACGAGGTCCCTGAAACAGATTAATACAACAGGACGAGATCCCTGAAACAGATTAATAGAACAGGACGAGATACCTGAAACAGATAAATACAACAGGACAAGGTCCCTGAAACAGATTAATACAGCAGGACGATGTCCCTGTAACAGATTAATACAACAGGACGAGGTCCCTGAAACAGATTAATACAACAGGACGAGGACCCTGTAACAGATTAATACAACAGGATGATGTCCCTGAAACAGATTAATGCAACAGGACGAGGTCCCTGAAACGGATTAATACAAGAGGACGAGGTACCTGTAACAGATTAATGCAACAGGACGAGGTCCCTGAAACAGATTAATACAACAGGACGAGATCCCTGAAACAGATTAATAGAACAGGACGAGGTACCTGAAACAGATTAATGCAACAGGACGAGGTCCCTGAAACAGATTAATGCAACAGGACGAGGTCCCTGGAACAGATTATTGCAAGAGGACGAGGTCCCTGAAACAGATGAATACAAAAGGACGAGGTCCCTGTAACAGATTAATGTAACAGGACGAGGTCCCTGAAACAGATTAATGCAACAGGACGAGGTCCATGAAACAGGTTAATACAACAGGACGAGGTCACTGAAACAGATTAATGCAACAGGACGAGGTCCCTGAAACAGATTAATACAACAGGACGAGGTCCCTGAAACAGAATATTGCAACAGGACGAGGTCCCTGTATCAGATTAATGCAACAGGACGAGGTCCCTGTAACAGATTAATGCAATAGGACGAGGTCCCTGAAACAGATTAATACAACAGGACGAGGTCACTGAAACAGATTAATACAACAGGACGAAGTCACTGAAACAGATTAATACAACAGGATGAGATCCCTGAAACAGATTAATACAACAGGACGAGGTCCCTGAAACAGATTAATGGAACAGGATGAGGTCCCTGAAACAGATTAATATTAGAGGACGAGATCCCTGAAACAGATAAATACAACAGGACGAGGTCCCTGAAACAGATTAATACAACAGGACGATGTCCCTGAAACTGATTAATACAACAGGACGAGGTCACTGAAACAGGTTAATACAAGAGGACGAGGTCCGTGAAACAGATTAATACAACAGGACGAGGTCCATGTCACAGATTAATACAACAGGACCAGGTCCCTGAAACAGATTAATACAACAGGACGAGGTCCCTGAAAGAGATTAATACAAAAGGACGAGGTCCCTGAAACAGATTAATACAACAGGACGAGGTCCCTGAAACAGATTAATACAACAGGACGAGGTCCCTGAAACTGATTAATACAAGAGGACGAGGTCCCTGAAACAGATTAATACAAGAGGACGAGGTCCGTGAAACAGATAAATACAACAGGACGAGGTCCCTGAAACAGATTAATAGAGCAGGATGAGGACCTGTAACAAATTAATACAACAGGAAAAGGTCCCTGTAACAGATTAATAGAACAGGACAAGGTCCCTGAAAGAGATTAATACAACAGGATAAGGTCCCTGTTACAGATTAATACAATAGGACGAGGTCCCTGAAACAGATTAATACAACAGGACGAGGTCCGTGTAACAGATGAATATAACAGGACGAGGTCCCTGAAACAGGTTAATACAACATGACGAGGTCCCTGAAACAGATTAATACAAGGGGACGAGGTCCCTGAAACAGATTAATACAACAGGACGAGGTCCATTAAACAGATTAATAGAACAGGACGATGTCCCTGAAACAGATTAATGCAATAGGACGAGGTCCCTGAAACAAATTAATAGAAGAGGACGATGCCCCTGAAACAGATTAATACAAGAGGAAAGGTCTCTGAAACATATTAATACAAAAGGACGAGGTCCCTAAAACAGATTAATAGAACAGATCGAAGTCCCTGAAACAGATTAATACAACAGGACGAGGTCCCTGAAACAGATTAATACAAGAGGACGAGATCCCTGAAACAGATAAATACAACAGGACGAGGTCCCTGAAACAGATTAATACAACAGGACGAGGTCCCTGAAACAGATTAATACAACAGGATGACGTCCCTGAAACAGATTAATACAAGAGGACGAGGTCCCTGAAACAGATTAATACAACAGGACGAAGTCCCTGAAACAGATTAATAGAGCAGGACTAGGTCCCTGAAACAGATTAATACAACAGGACGATGTTTCTGAAACAGATTAATACAACAGGACGATGTTTCTGAAACAGATTAATACAACAGGACGATGTTTCTGAAACAGATTAATACAACAGGACGACGTCCCTGAAACAGATTAATACAGCAGGACGAGGTCCCTGAAACAGATTAATGCAGCAGGATGATGTCAGTGAAACAGATTAATACAACAGGACGAGGTCCGTGAAACAGATAAATACAACAGGACGAGGTCCCTGAAACAGATTAATAGAGCAGGACTAGGTCCCTGAAAGAGATTAATACAACAGGACGAGGTCCCTGTAACAGATTAATACAACAGGACAAGGTCCCTTTAACAGATTAATAGAACAGGACTAGGTCCCTGAAAGAGATTAATACAACAGGATGATGTCCCTGAAACATATTAATGCAACAGGACGAGGTCCCTGAAACAGATTAATACAAGAGGACGAGGTCACTGTAACAGATTAATGCAACAGGACGAGGTCCCTGAAACAGATTAATACAACAGGACGAGGTCCCTGAAACAGATTAATACAAGAGGACGAGGTCCCTGAAAGAGATTAATACAAAAGGACGAGGTCCCTGAAACAGATTAATACAACAGGACGAGTCCCTGAAACAGATTAATACAACAGGACGAGGTCCCTGAAACTGATTAATACAAGAGGACGAGGTCCCTGAAACAGATTAATACAAGAGGACGAGGTCCGTGAAACAGATAAATACAACAGGACGAGGTCCCTGTAACAGATTAATACAACAGGATGATGTTCCTGAAACAGATTAATGCAAATGGACGAGGTCCCTGAAACAGATTAATGCAACAGGATGAGGTCCCTGAAACAGATTAATACAAGAGGACGAAGTCCCTGAAACAGATTAATACAACAGGACGAGGTCCCTGAAAGAGATTAATACAAAAGGACGAGGTCCCTGAAACAGATTAATACAACAGGACGAGGTCCCTGAAACAGATTAATACAACAGGACGAGGTCCTTGAAATAGATTAATACAACAGGACGATGTTTCTGAAACAGATTAATACAACAGGACGACGTCCCTGAAACTGATTAATACAAGAGGACGAGGTCCTTGAAATAGATTAATACAACAGGACGAGGTCCTTGAAATAGATTAATACAACAGGACGATGTTTCTGAAACAGATTAATACAACAGGACGAGGTCCTTGAAATAGATTAATACAACAGGACGATGTTTCTGAAACAGATTAATACAACAGGACGACGTCCCTGAAACAGATTAATACAACAGGACGAGGTCCTTGAAATAGATTAATACAACAGGACGATGTATCTGAAACAGATTAATACAACAGGACGACGTCCCTGAAACAGATTAATACAACAGGACGACGTCACTGAAACAGATTAATACAACAGGACGAGGTCCTTGAAATAGATTAATACAACAGGACGATGTTTCTGAAACAGATTAATACAACAGGACGACGTCCCTGAAACAGATTAATACAACAGGACGAGGTCCTTGAAATAGATTAATACAACAGGACGATGTATCTGAAACAGATTAATACAACAGGACGACGTCCCTGAAACAGATTAATACAGCAGGACGAGGTCCCTGAAACAGATTAATGCAGCAGGATGATGTCAGTGAAACAGATTAATACAACAGGACGAGGTCCGTGAAACAGATAAATACAACAGGACGAGGTCCCTGAAACAGATTAATACAACGGGACGAGGTCCCTGTAACAGATTAATACAAGAGGATGATGTCCCTGAAACAGATTAATGCAACAGGATGAGGTCCCTGAAACAGATTAATACAAGAGGACGAGGTCCCTGAAACAGATTAATACAACAGGACGAGATCCCTGAAACAGATAAATACAACAGGACGAGGTCCCTGAAACAGATTAATACAAAAGGACGAGGTCCCTGAAACAGATTTATACAACAGGACGAGGTCCCTGAAACTGATTAATACAAGAGGACGAGGGCCCTGAAACAGATTAATACAAGAGGACGAGGTCCGTGAAACAGATAAATACAACAGGACGAGGTCTCTGAAACAGATTAATAGAGCAGGATAAGGACCTGTAACAGATTAATACAACAGGACAAGGTCCCTGTAACAGATTAATGCAAATGGACGAGGTCCCTGAAACAGATTAATGCAACAGGATGAGGTCCCTGAAACAGATTAATACAAGAGGACGAAGTCCCTGAAACAGATTAATACAACAGGACGAGGTCCCTGAAACAGATTTATACAACAGGACGAGGTCCCTGAAACTGATTAATACAAGAGGACGAGGGCCCTGAAACAGATTAATACAAGAGGACGAGGTCCGTGAAACAGATAAATACAACAGGACGAGGTCCCTGAAACAGATTAATAGAGCAGGATAAGGACCTGTAACAGATTAATACAACAGGACAAGGTCCCTGTAACAGATTAATGCAAATGGACGAGGTCCCTGAAACAGATTAATGCAACAGGATGAGGTCCCTGAAACAGATTAATACAAGAGGACGAAGTCCCTGAAACAGATTAATACAACAGGACGAGGTCCCTGAAACAGATTAATACAACAGGACGAGGTCCATGAAACAGATTAATATAACAGGACGAGGTCCCTGAAACAGGTTAATACAAGAGGACGAGGTCCGAGAAACAGATTAATACAACAGGACGAGGTCCGTGTAACAGATTAATATAACAGGACGAGGTCCCTGAAACAGGTTAATACAACATGACGAGGTCCCTGAAACAGATTAATACAAGGGGACGAGGTCCCTGAAACAGATTAATACAACAGGACGAGGTCCATTAAACAGATTAATAGAACAGGACGATGTCCCTGAAACAGATTAATGCAATAGGACGAGGTCCCTGAAACAAATTAATAGAAGAGGACGATGTCCCAGAAACAGATTAATTCAAGAGGATGAGGTCCCAGAAACAGGTTAATACAACAGGACGAGGTCCTTGAAATAGATTAATACAACAGGACGAGGTCGCTTAAACCAATTAATAGAACAGGACGAGGTCCCTGAAACTGATTAATACAACAGGACGAGGTCCCTGAAACAGATTAATACAACAGGATGACGTCCCTGAAACAGATTAATACAAGAGGACGAGATCCCTGAAACAGATTAATACAACAGGATGACGTCCCTGAAACAGATTAATACAAGAGGACGAGGTCCCTGAAACAGATTAATGCAACAGGATGAGGTCCCTGAAACAGATTAATACAACAGGACGAGGTCCCTGAAACTGATTAATAGAAGAGGACGAGGTCCGTGAAACAGATAAATACAACAGGACGAGGTCCCTGAAACAGATTAATAGAGCAGGATGAGGACCTGTAACAGATTAATACAACAGGACAAGGTCCCTGTAACAGATTAATAGAACAGGACGAGGTCCCTGAAAGAAATTAATACAACAGGATGAGGTCACTGTAACAGATTAATAGAGCAGGACGATGTCCCTGTTACAGATTAATACAACAGGACGAGGTCGCTTAAACCAATTAATAGAACAGGACGACGTCAATAAAACAGATTAATACACCAAGACGAGGACCCTGCAACAAATTAATATAAGAGGACGAGGTCCAAGAAACAGATTAATGCAACAGGACGAGGTCCCTGAAACAAATTAATACAAGAGGACGATGTTTCTGAAAAAGATTAATAAAACAGGACGACGTCCCTGAAACAGATTAATACAACAGGACGAGGTCCCTGAAACAGATTAATACAACAGGCGAGGTCCCTGAAACAGATTAATGCAGCAGGATGATGTCAGTGAAACAGATTAATACAACAGGACGAGGTCCCTGAAACTGATTAATACAACAGGACGAGGTCCCTGAAACAGGTTAATACAAGAGGACGAGGTCCGTGAAACAGATTAATACAACAGGACGAGGTCCCTCAAACATATTAATACAACAGGACCAGGTCCCTGAAACAGATTAATGGAACAGGACGAGGTTCCTGAAATAGATTACTACAACAGGACGATGTCCCTGAAACAGATTAATACAACAGGAGGAGGTCCCTGAAACAGATTAATATAACAGGACGAGGTCCCTGAAACTGATTAAAACAAGAGGACGAGGTCCCTGAAACAGTTTAATACAAGAGGACGAGGTCCGTGAAACAGATAAATACAACAGGACAAGGTCCCTGAAACAGATTAATAGAGCAGGATGATGACCTGTAACAGATTAATACAGCAGGACGATGTCCCTGTAACAGATTAATACAACAGGACGAGGTCCCTGAAACAGATTAATACAACAGGACGAGGTCCCTGTAACAGATTAATACAACAGGATGATGTCCCTGAAACAGATTAATGCAGCAGGACGAGGTCCCTGAAACAGATAAATAGAAGAGGACGAGTTCCGTGTAACAGATTAATGCAACAGGACGAGGTCCCTGTAACAGATTAATACAACAGGATGATGTCCCTGAAACAGGTTAATGCAACAGGACGAGGTCCCTGAAACGGATTAATACAAGAGGACGAGGTCCCTGTAACAGATTAATGCAACAGGACGAGGTCCCTGAAACAGATTAATACAACAGGACGAGATCCCTGAAACAGATTAATAGAACAGGACGAGGTACCTGAAACAGATTAATGCAACAGGACGAGGTCCCTGAAGCAGATTAATGCAACAGGACGAGGTCCCTGTAACAGATTATTGCAAGAGGACGAGGTCCCTGAAACAGATGAATACAAAAGGACGAGGTCCCTGTAACAGATTAATGCAACAGGACGAGGTCCTTGAAACAGATTAATGCAACAGGACGAGGTCCCTGTAACAGATTAATACAACAGGACAAGGTCCCTTTAACAGATTAATAGAACAGGACTAGGTCCCTGAAAGAGATTAATACAACAGGATGATGTCCCTGAAACAGATTAATGCAACAGGACGAGGTCCCTGAAACAGATTAATACAAGAGGACGAGGTCACTGTAACAGATTAATGCAACAGGACGAGGTCCCTGAAACAGATTAATACAAGAGGACGAGGTCCCTGAAACAGATTAATAGAAGAGGACGAGGTCCCTGAAAGAGATTAATACAAAAGGACGAGGTCCCTGAAACAGATTAATACAACAGGACGAGGTCCCTGAAACAGATTAATACAACAGGACGAGGTCCCTGAAACTGATTAATACAAGAGGACGAGGTCCCTGAAACAGATTAATACAAGAGGACGAGGTCCGTGAAACAGATAAATACAACAGGACGAGGTCCCTGAAACAGATTAATAGAGCAGGATGAGGACCTGTAACAAATTAATACAACAGGAAAAGGTCCATGTAACAGAATAATAGAACAGGACAAGGTCCCTGAAAGAGATTAATACAACAGGATAAGGTTCCTGTAACAGATTAATACAGCAGGACGATGTCCCTGTTACAGATTAATACAACAGGACGATGTCCCTGAAACAGATTAATACAACAGGACGAGGTCCCTGTAACAGATTAATACAACAGGATGATGTTCCTGAAACAGATTAATGCAAATGGACGAGGTCCCTGAAACAGATTAATGCAACAGGATGAGGTCCCTGAAACAGATTAATACAAGAGGACGAAGTCCCTGAAACAGATTAATACAACAGGACGAGGTCCCTGAAACAGATTAATACAACAGGACGATGTTTCTGAAACAGATTAATACAACAGGACGACGTCCCTGAAACTGATTAATACAAGAGGACGATGTTTCTGAAACAGATTAATACAACAGGACGACGTCCCTGAAACAGATTAATACAGCAGGACGAGGTCCCTGAAACAGATTAATGCAGCAGGATGATGTCAGTGAAACAGATTAATACAACAGGACGAGGTCCCTGAAACTGATTAATACAACAGGACGAGGTCCCTGAAACAGATTAATACAACAGGACGAGGTCCCTGAAACTGATTAATACAAGAGGACGAGGTCCCTGAAACAGATTAATACAAGAGGACGAGGTCCGTGAAACAGATAAATACAACAGGACGAGGTCCCTGAAACAGATTAATAGAGCAGGATGAGGACCTGTAACAAATTAATACAACAGGAAAAGGTCCATGTAACAGAATAATAGAACAGGACAAGGTCCCTGAAAGAGATTAATACAACAGGATAAGGTCCCTGTAACAGATTAATACAGCAGGACGATGTCCCTGTTACAGATTAATACAACAGGACGATGTCCCTGAAACAGATTAATACAACAGGACGAGGTCACTGTAACAGATTAATACAACAGGATGATGTTCCTGAAACAGATTAATGCAAATGGACGAGGTCCCTGAAACAGATTAATGCAACAGGATGAGGTCCCTGAAACAGATTAATACAACAGGACGAGGTCCCTGAAACAGATTAATACAACAGGACGAGGTCCCTGAAACAGATTAATACAACAGGACGAGGTCCTTGAAATAGATTAATACAACAGGACGATGTTTCTGAAACAGATTAATACAACAGGACGACGTCCCTGAAACAGATTAATACAACAGGACGAGGTCCCTGAAACAGATTAATACAAGAGGACGAGATCCCTGAAACAGATAAATACAACAGGACGAGGTCCCTGAAACAGATTAATACAAGAGGACGATGTTTCTGAAACAGATTAATACAACAGGACGAGGTCCCTGAAACAGATTAATGCAGCAGGATGATGTCAGTGAAACAGATTAATACAACAGGACGAGGTCCCTGAAACTGATTAATACAACAGGACGAGGTCCCTGAAACAGGTTAATACAACAGGACTAGGTCCCTGAAAGAGATTAATACAACAGGATGAGGTCCCTGTAACAGATTAATACAACAGGACGAGGTCCCTGTAACAGATTAATACAAGAGGATGATGTCCCTGAAACAGATTAATGCAACAGGACGAGGTCCCTGAAACAGATTAATACAACAGGATGAGGTCCTTGAAACAGATTAATAACACAGGACGAGCTCTCTGAAACAGATTAATGGAACAGGATGAGGTCCCTGAAACAGATTAATGCAACAGGACGAGGTCCCTGAAACAGATTAATACAAGAGGACGAGATCCCTGAAACAGATAAATACAACAGGACGAGGTCCCTGAAACAGATTAATACAAAAGGACGAGGTCCCTGAAACAGATTAATACAACAGGACGAGGTCCCTGAAACAGATTTATACAACAGGACGAGGTCCCTGAAACTGATTAATACAAGAGGACGAGGGCCCTGAAACAGATTAATACAAGAGGACGAGGTCCGTGAAACAGATAAATACAACAGGACGAGGTCCCTGAAACAGATTAATAGAGCAGGATGAGGACCTGTAACAGATTAATACAACAGGACAAGGTCCCTGTAACAGATTAATGCAAATGGACGAGGTCCCTGAAACAGATTAATGCAACAGGATGAGGTCCCTGAAACAGATTAATACAAGAGGACGAAGTCCCTGAAACAGATTAATACAACAGGACGAGGTCCCTGAAACAGATTAATACAACAGGACGAGGTCCATGAAACAGATTAATATAACAGGACGAGGTCCCTGAAACAGGTTAATACAAGAGGACGAGGTCCGAGAAACAGATTAATACAACAGGACGAGGTCCGTGTAACAGATTAATATAACAGGACGAGGTCCCTGAAACAGGTTAATACAACATGACGAGGTCCCTGAAACAGATTAATACAAGGGGACGAGGTCCCTGAAACAGATTAATACAACAGGACGAGGTCCATTAAACAGATTAATAGAACAGGACGATGTCCCTGAAACAGATTAATGCAATAGGACGAGGTCCCTGAAACAAATTAATAGAAGAGGACGATGTCCCAGAAACAGATTAATTCAAGAGGATGAGGTCCCAGAAACAGGTTAATACAACAGGACGAGGTCCTTGAAATAGATTAATACAACAGGACGAGGTCGCTTAAACCAATTAATAGAACAGGACGAGGTCCCTAAAACAGATTAATACAAGAGGATGATGTTTCTGAAACAGATTAATATAACAGGACGAGGTCCCTGAAACTGATTAATACAACAGGACGAGGTCCCTGAAACAGATTAATACAACAGGATGACGTCCCTGAAACAGATTAATACAAGAGGACGAGGTCCCTGAAACAGATTAATACAACAGGATGACGTCCCTGAAACAGATTAATACAAGAGGACGAGGTCCCTGAAACAGAATATTGCAACAGGACGAGGTCCCTGTATCAGATTAATGCAACAGGACGAGGTCCCTGTAACAGATTAATGCAATAGGACGAGGTCCCTGAAACAGATTAATACAACAGGAGGAGGTCACTTAAACAGATTAATACAACAGGACGAGGTCCCTGAAACAGATTAATACAACAGGATGAGATCCCTGAAACAGATTAATACAACAGGACGAGGTCCCTGAAACAGATTAATAGAAGAGGACGAGATCCCTGAAACAGATTAATACAACAGGACGAGGTCCCTGAAACAGATTAATAGAAGAGGACGAGGTCCCTGAAACAGATTAATGCAACAGGATGAGGTCCCTGAAACAGATTAATACAAGAGGACGAAGTCCCTGAAACAGATTAATATAACAGGACGAAGTCCCTGAAACAGATTAATACAACAGGACGAGGTCCCTGAAACAGATTAATACAACAGGATGATGTCCCTGAAACAGATTAATACAACAGGACGAGGTCCCTGAAACAGATTAATACAACAGGACGAGGTCCCTGAAACAGATTAATGGAACAGGACGAGGTACCTGAAACAGATTAATACAACAGGACGAGGTCCCTGAAACAGATTAATGGAACAGGATGAGTGCCCTGAAACAGATTAATACAAGAGGACGAGATCCCTGAAACAGATAAATACAACAGGACGAGGTCCCTGAAACAGATTAATACAACAGGACGAGGTCCCTGAAACAGATTAATACAAAAGGACGAGGTCCCTGAAACAGATTAATACGACAGGATGACGTCCCTGAAACAGATTAATACAAGAGGACGAGGTCCCTGAAACAGATTAATACAAGAGGACGAAGTCCCTGAAACAGATTAATACAATTGGACGAAGTCCCTGAAACAGATTAATACAACAGGACGAGGTCCCTGAAACAGATTAATACAACAGGACGAAGTCCCTGAAACAGATTAATACAACAGGACGAGGTCCCTGAAACAGATTAATACAAAAGGACGAGGTCCCTGAAACAGATTAATACGACAGGATGACGTCCCTGAAACAGATTAATACAAGAGGACGAGGTCCCTGAAACAGATTAATACAAGAGGACGAAGTCCCTGAAACAGATTAATACAATTGGACGAAGTCCCTGAAACAGATTAATACAACAGGACGAGGTCCCTGAAACAGATTAATAGAAGAGGACGAGGTCCCTGAAACAGATTAATGCAACAGGATGAGGTCCCTGAAACAGATTAATACAAGAGGACGAAGTCCCTGAAACAGATTAATACAACAGGACGAAGTCCCTGAAACAGATTAATACAACAGGACGAGGTCCCTGAAACAGATTAATACAACAGGATGATGTCCCTGAAACAGATTAATACAACAGGACGAGGTCCCTGAAACAGATTAATACAACAGGACGAGGTCCCTGAAACAGATTAATGGAACAGGACGAGGTACCTGAAACAGATTAATACAACAGGACGAGGTCCCTGAAACAGATTAATGGAACAGGATGAGTGCCCTGAAACAGATTAATACAAGAGGACGAGATCCCTGAAACAGATAAATACAACAGGACGAGTTCCCTGAAACAGATTAATACAACAGGACGAGGTCCCTGAAACAGATTAATACAAAAGGACGAGGTCCCTGAAACAGATTAATACGACAGGATGACGTCCCTGAAACAGATTAATACAAGAGGACGAGGTCCCTGAAACAGATTAATACAAGAGGACGAAGTCCCTGAAACAGATTAATACAATTGGACGAAGTCCCTGAAACAGATTAATACAACAGGACGAGGTCCCTGAAACAGATTAATACAACAGGACGAAGTCCCTGAAACAGATTAATACAACAGGACGAGGTCCCTGAAACAGATTAATACAAAAGGACGAGGTCCCTGAAACAGATTAATACAACAGGATGACGTCCCTGAAACAGATTAATACAAGAGGACGAGGTCCCTGAAACAGATTAATACAAGAGGACGAAGTCCCTGAAACAGATTAATACAACAGGACGAAGTCCCTGAAACAGATTAATACAACAGGACGAGGTCCCTGAAACAGATTAATACAACAGGACGAGGTCCCTGAAACAGATTAATGGAACAGGACGAGGTCCCTGAAACAGATTAATGGAACAGGATGAGGTCCCTGAAACAGATTAATACAACAGGACGAGGTCCCTGAAACAGATTAATGGAACAGGATGAGGTCCCTGAAACAGATTAATACAAGAGGACGAGATCCCTGAAACAGATAAATACAACAGGACGAGGTCCCTGAAACAGATTAATACAACAGGACGAGGTCCCTGAAACAGATTAATACAAAAGGACGAGGTCCCTGAAACAGATTAATACAACAGGATGACGTCCCTGAAACAGATTAATACAAGAGGACGAGGTCCCTGAAACAGATTAATACAAGAGGACGAAGTCCCTGAAACAGATTAATACAACAGGACGAAGTCCCTGAAACAGATTAATACACCAGGACGAGGTCCCTAAAAGAGATTAATACAAAAGGACGAAGTCCCTGAAACAGATTAATACAAGAGGACGAGGTCCCAGAAACAGAATAATATAACAGGACGTGGTCCCTAAAACAGATTAATAGAACAGGACAAGATACCAGAAACAGATTAATTCAAGAGGATGAGGTCCCAGAAACAGGTTAATACAACAGGACGAGGTCCTTGAAATAGATTAATACAACAGGACGATGTTTCTGAAACAGATTAATACAACAGGACGACGTAACTGAAACAGATTAATACAAGAGGACGATATTTCTGAAACAGATTAATACAACAGGACGACGTCCCTGAAACAGATTAATACAGCAGGACGAGGTCCCTGATACAGATTAATGCAGCAGGATGATGTGAGTGAAACAGATTAATACAAGAGGACGAGGTCCCTGAAACTGATTAATACAACAGGACGAGGTCCCTGAAACAGATTAATAGAGCAGGACTAGGTCCCTGAAAGAGATTAATACAACAGGATGAGGTCCCTGTAACAGATTAATACAGCAGGACGATGTCCCTGTAACAGATTAATACAACAGGACGAGGTCCCTGAAACAGATTAATACAACAGGACGAGGTCCCTGTAACAGATTAATACAACAGGACAAGGTCCCTTTAACAGATTAATAGAACAGGACTAGGTCCGTGAAAGAGATTAATACAACAGGATGATGTCCCTGAAACAGATTAATGCAACAGGACGAGGTCCCTGAAACAGATTAATACAAGAGGACGAGGTCACTGTAACAGATTAATGCAACAGGACAAGGTCCCTGAAACAGATTAATACAACAGGACGAGGTCCCTGAAACAGATTAATACAACAGGACGAGGTCCCTGAAAGAGATTAATACAAAAGGACGAGGTCCCTGAAACAGATTAATACAACAGGACGAGGTCCCTGAAACAGATTAATACAACAGGACGAGGTCCCTGAAACTGATTAATACAAGAGGACGAGGTCCCTGAAACAGATTAATACAAGAGGACGAGGTCCGTGAAACAGATAAATACAACAGGACGAGGTCCCTGAAACAGATTAATAGAGCAGGATGAGGACCTGTAACAAATTAATACAACAGGAAAAGGTCCCTGTAACAGATTAATAGAACAGGACAAGGTCCCTGAAAGAGATTAATACAACAGGATAAGGTCCCTGTTACAGATTAATACAATAGGACGAGGTCCCTGAAACAGATTAATACAACAGGACGAGGTCCGTGTAACAGATGAATATAACAGGACGAGGTCCCTGAAACAGGTTAATACAACATGACGAGGTCCCTGAAACAGATTAATACAAGGGGACGAGGTACCTGAAACAGATTAATACAACAGGACGAGGTCCATTAAACAGATTAATAGAACAGGACGATGTCCCTGAAACAGATTAATGCAATAGGACGAGGTCCCTGAAACAAATTAATAGAAGAGGACGATGCCCCTGAAACAGATTAATACAAGAGGAAAGGTCTCTGAAACATATTAATACAAAAGGACGAGGTCCCTAAAACAGATTAATAGAACAGATCGAAGTCCCTGAAACAGATTAATACAAGAGGACGAGATCCCTGAAACAGATAAATACAACAGGACGAGGTCCCTGAAACAGATTAATACAACAGGACGAGGTCCCTGAAACAGATTAATACAACAGGATGACGTCCCTGAAACAGATTAATACAAGAGGACGAGGTCCCTGAAACAGATTAATACAACAGGACGAAGTCCCTGAAACAGATTAATAGAGCAGGACTAGGTCCCTGAAACAGATTAATACAACAGGACGATGTTTCTGAAACAGATTAATACAACAGGACGATGTTTCTGAAACAGATTAATACAACAGGACGATGTTTCTGAAACAGATTAATACAACAGGACGACGTCCCTGAAACAGATTAATACAGCAGGACGAGGTCCCTGAAACAGATTAATGCAGCAGGATGATGTCAGTGAAACAGATTAATACAACAGGACGAGGTCCGTGAAACAGATAAATACAACAGGACGAGGTCCCTGAAACAGATTAATAGAGCAGGACTAGGTCCCTGAAAGAGATTAATACAACAGGATGAGGTCCCTGTAACAGATTAATACAGCAGGACGATGTCCCTGTAACAGATTAATACAACAGGACGAGGTCCCTGAAACAGATTAATACAACAGGACGAGGTCCCTGTAACAGATTAATACAACAGGACAAGGTCCCTTTAACAGATTAATAGAACAGGACTAGGTCCGTGAAAGAGATTAATACAACAGGATGATGTCCCTGAAACAGATTAATGCAACAGGACGAGGTCCCTGAAACAGATTAATACAAGAGGACGAGGTCACTGTAACAGATTAATGCAACAGGACAAGGTCCCTGAAACAGATTAATACAACAGGACGAGGTCCCTGAAACAGATTAATACAACAGGACGAGGTCCCTGAAAGAGATTAATACAAAAGGACGAGGTCCCTGAAACAGATTAATACAACAGGACGAGGTCCCTGAAACAGATTAATACAACAGGACGAGGTCCCTGAAACTGATTAATACAAGAGGACGAGGTCCCTGAAACAGATTAATACAAGAGGACGAGGTCCGTGAAACAGATAAATACAACAGGACGAGGTCCCTGAAACAGATTAATAGAGCAGGATGAGGACCTGTAACAAATTAATACAACAGGAAAAGGTCCCTGTAACAGATTAATAGAACAGGACAAGGTCCCTGAAAGAGATTAATACAACAGGATAAGGTCCCTGTTACAGATTAATACAATAGGACGAGGTCCCTGAAACAGATTAATACAACAGGACGAGGTCCGTGTAACAGATGAATATAACAGGACGAGGTCCCTGAAACAGGTTAATACAACATGACGAGGTCCCTGAAACAGATTAATACAAGGGGACGAGGTCCCTGAAACAGATTAATACAACAGGACGAGGTCCATTAAACAGATTAATAGAACAGGACGATGTCCCTGAAACAGATTAATGCAATAGGACGAGGTCCCTGAAACAAATTAATAGAAGAGGACGATGCCCCTGAAACAGATTAATACAAGAGGAAAGGTCTCTGAAACATATTAATACAAAAGGACGAGGTCCCTAAAACAGATTAATAGAACAGATCGAAGTCCCTGAAACAGATTAATACAACAGGACGAGGTCCCTGAAACAGATTAATACAAGAGGACGAGATCCCTGAAACAGATAAATACAACAGGACGAGGTCCCTGAAACAGATTAATACAACAGGACGAGGTCCCTGAAACAGATTAATACAACAGGATGACGTCCCTGAAACAGATTAATACAAGAGGACGAGGTCCCTGAAACAGATTAATACAACAGGACGAAGTCCCTGAAACAGATTAATAGAGCAGGACTAGGTCCCTGAAACAGATTAATACAACAGGACGATGTTTCTGAAACAGATTAATACAACAGGACGATGTTTCTGAAACAGATTAATACAACAGGACGATGTTTCTGAAACAGATTAATACAACAGGACGACGTCCCTGAAACAGATTAATACAGCAGGACGAGGTCCCTGAAACAGATTAATGCAGCAGGATGATGTCAGTGAAACAGATTAATACAACAGGACGAGGTCCGTGAAACAGATAAATACAACAGGACGAGGTCCCTGAAACAGATTAATAGAGCAGGACTAGGTCCCTGAAAGAGATTAATACAACAGGACGAGGTCCCTGTAACAGATTAATACAACAGGACAAGGTCCCTTTAACAGATTAATAGAACAGGACTAGGTCCCTGAAAGAGATTGATACAACAGGATGATGTCCCTGAAACATATTAATGCAACAGGACGAGGTCCCTGAAACAGATTAATACAAGAGGACGAGGTCACTGTAACAGATTAATGCAACAGGACGAGGTCCCTGAAACAGATTAATACAACAGGACGAGGTCCCTGAAACAGATTAATACAAGAGGACGAGGTCCCTGAAAGAGATTAATACAAAAGGACGAGGTCCCTGAAACAGATTAATACAACAGGACGAGTCCCTGAAACAGATTAATACAACAGGACGAGGTCCCTGAAACTGATTAATACAAGAGGACGAGGTCCCTGAAACAGATTAATACAAGAGGACGAGGTCCGTGAAACAGATAAATACAACAGGACGAGGTCCCTGTAACAGATTAATACAACAGGATGATGTTCCTGAAACAGATTAATGCAAATGGACGAGGTCCCTGAAACAGATTAATGCAACAGGATGAGGTCCCTGAAACAGATTAATACAAGAGGACGAAGTCCCTGAAACAGATTAATACAACAGGACGAGGTCCCTGAAAGAGATTAATACAAAAGGACGAGGTCCCTGAAACAGATTAATACAACAGGACGAGGTCCCTGAAACAGATTAATACAACAGGACGAGGTCCTTGAAATAGATTAATACAACAGGACGATGTTTCTGAAACAGATTAATACAACAGGACGACGTCCCTGAAACTGATTAATACAAGAGGACGAGGTCCTTGAAATAGATTAATACAACAGGACGAGGTCCTTGAAATAGATTAATACAACAGGACGATGTTTCTGAAACAGATTAATACAACAGGACGACGTCACTGAAACAGATTAATACAACAGGACGAGGTCCTTGAAATAGATTAATACAACAGGACGATGTTTCTGAAACAGATTAATACAACAGGACGACGTCCCTGAAACAGATTAATACAACAGGACGAGGTCCTTGAAATAGATTAATACAACAGGACGATGTATCTGAAACAGATTAATACAACAGGACGACGTCCCTGAAACAGATTAATACAGCAGGACGAGGTCCCTGAAACAGATTAATGCAGCAGGATGATGTCAGTGAAACAGATTAATACAACAGGACGAGGTCCGTGAAACAGATAAATACAACAGGACGAGGTCCCTGAAACAGATTAATACAACGGGACGAGGTCCCTGTAACAGATTAATACAAGAGGATGATGTCCCTGAAACAGATTAATGCAACAGGATGAGGTCCCTGAAACAGATTAATACAAGAGGACGAGGTCCCTGAAACAGATTAATACAACAGGACGAGATCCCTGAAACAGATAAATACAACAGGACGAGGTCCCTGAAACAGATTAATACAAAAGGACGAGGTCCCTGAAACAGATTTATACAACAGGACGAGGTCCCTGAAACTGATTAATACAAGAGGACGAGGGCCCTGAAACAGATTAATACAAGAGGACGAGGTCCGTGAAACAGATAAATACAACAGGACGAGGTCCCTGAAACAGATTAATAGAGCAGGATAAGGACCTGTAACAGATTAATACAACAGGACAAGGTCCCTGTAACAGATTAATGCAAATGGACGAGGTCCCTGAAACAGATTAATGCAACAGGATGAGGTCCCT
The DNA here is from genome assembly GCF_036971445.1 of Narcine bancroftii. Classification (NCBI taxonomy): domain Eukaryota; kingdom Metazoa; phylum Chordata; class Chondrichthyes; order Torpediniformes; family Narcinidae; genus Narcine; species Narcine bancroftii. The sequence continues at coordinate 8,161,901 of NC_091470.1, read as the reverse complement.
GAAACAGATTAATACAAGAGGACGAAGTCCCTGAAACAGATTAATACAACAGGACGAGGTCCCTGAAACAGATTTATACAACAGGACGAGGTCCCTGAAACTGATTAATACAAGAGGACGAGGGCCCTGAAACAGATTAATACAAGAGGACGAGGTCCGTGAAACAGATAAATACAACAGGACGAGGTCCCTGAAACAGATTAATAGAGCAGGATAAGGACCTGTAACAGATTAATACAACAGGACAAGGTCCCTGTAACAGATTAATGCAAATGGACGAGGTCCCTGAAACAGATTAATGCAACAGGATGAGGTCCCTGAAACAGATTAATACAAGAGGACGAAGTCCCTGAAACAGATTAATACAACAGGACGAGGTCCCTGAAACAGATTAATACAACAGGACGAGGTCCATGAAACAGATTAATATAACAGGACAAGGTCCCTGAAACAGGTTAATACAAGAGGACGAGGTCCGAGAAACAGATTAATACAACAGGACGAGGTCCGTGTAACAGATTAATATAACAGGACGAGGTCCCTGAAACAGGTTAATACAACATGACGAGGTCCCTGAAACAGATTAATACAAGGGGACGAGGTCCCTGAAACAGATTAATACAACAGGACGAGGTCCATTAAACAGATTAATAGAACAGGACGATGTCCCTGAAACAGATTAATGCAATAGGACGAGGTCCCTGAAACAAATTAATAGAAGAGGACGATGTCCCAGAAACAGATTAATTCAAGAGGATGAGGTCCCAGAAACAGGTTAATACAACAGGACGAGGTCCTTGAAATAGATTAATACAACAGGACGAGGTCGCTTAAACCAATTAATAGAACAGGACGAGGTCCCTGAAACTGATTAATACAACAGGACGAGGTCCCTGAAACAGATTAATACAACAGGATGACGTCCCTGAAACAGATTAATACAAGAGGACGAGATCCCTGAAACAGATTAATACAACAGGATGACGTCCCTGAAACAGATTAATACAAGAGGACGAGGTCCCTGAAACAGATTAATGCAACAGGATGAGGTCCCTGAAACAGATTAATACAACAGGACGAGGTCCCTGAAACTGATTAATAGAAGAGGACGAGGTCCGTGAAACAGATAAATACAACAGGACGAGGTCCCTGAAACAGATTAATAGAGCAGGATGAGGACCTGTAACAGATTAATACAACAGGACAAGGTCCCTGTAACAGATTAATAGAACAGGACGAGGTCCCTGAAAGAAATTAATACAACAGGATGAGGTCACTGTAACAGATTAATAGAGCAGGACGATGTCCCTGTTACAGATTAATACAACAGGACGAGGTCGCTTAAACCAATTAATAGAACAGGACGACGTCAATAAAACAGATTAATACACCAAGACGAGGACCCTGCAACAAATTAATATAAGAGGACGAGGTCCAAGAAACAGATTAATGCAACAGGACGAGGTCCCTGAAACAAATTAATACAAGAGGACGATGTTTCTGAAAAAGATTAATAAAACAGGACGACGTCCCTGAAACAGATTAATACAACAGGACGAGGTCCCTGAAACAGATTAATACAACAGGCGAGGTCCCTGAAACAGATTAATGCAGCAGGATGATGTCAGTGAAACAGATTAATACAACAGGACGAGGTCCCTGAAACTGATTAATACAACAGGACGAGGTCCCTGAAACAGGTTAATACAAGAGGACGAGGTCCGTGAAACAGATTAATACAACAGGACGAGGTCCCTCAAACATATTAATACAACAGGACCAGGTCCCTGAAACAGATTAATGGAACAGGACGAGGTTCCTGAAATAGATTACTACAACAGGACGATGTCCCTGTAACAGATTAATACAACAGGAGGAGGTCCCTGAAACAGATTAATATAACAGGACGAGGTCCCTGAAACTGATTAAAACAAGAGGACGAGGTCCCTGAAACAGTTTAATACAAGAGGACGAGGTCCGTGAAACAGATAAATACAACAGGACAAGGTCCCTGAAACAGATTAATAGAGCAGGATGATGACCTGTAACAGATTAATACAGCAGGACGATGTCCCTGTAACAGATTAATACAACAGGACGAGGTCCCTGAAACAGATTAATACAACAGGACGAGGTCCCTGTAACAGATTAATACAACAGGATGATGTCCCTGAAACAGATTAATGCAGCAGGACGAGGTCCCTGAAACAGATAAATAGAAGAGGACGAGTTCCGTGTAACAGATTAATGCAACAGGACGAGGTCCCTGTAACAGATTAATACAACAGGATGATGTCCCTGAAACAGGTTAATGCAACAGGACGAGGTCCCTGAAACGGATTAATACAAGAGGACGAGGTCCCTGTAACAGATTAATGCAACAGGACGAGGTCCCTGAAACAGATTAATACAACAGGACGAGATCCCTGAAACAGATTAATAGAACAGGACGAGGTACCTGAAACAGATTAATGCAACAGGACGAGGTCCCTGAAGCAGATTAATGCAACAGGACGAGGTCCCTGTAACAGATTATTGCAAGAGGACGAGGTCCCTGAAACAGATGAATACAAAAGGACGAGGTCCCTGTAACAGATTAATGCAACAGGACGAGGTCCTTGAAACAGATTAATGCAACAGGACGAGGTCCCTGTAACAGATTAATACAACAGGACAAGGTCCCTTTAACAGATTAATAGAACAGGACTAGGTCCCTGAAAGAGATTAATACAACAGGATGATGTCCCTGAAACAGATTAATGCAACAGGACGAGGTCCCTGAAACAGATTAATACAAGAGGACGAGGTCACTGTAACAGATTAATGCAACAGGACGAGGTCCCTGAAACAGATTAATACAAGAGGACGAGGTCCCTGAAACAGATTAATACAAGAGGACGAGGTCCCTGAAAGAGATTAATACAAAAGGACGAGGTCCCTGAAACAGATTAATACAACAGGACGAGGTCCCTGAAACAGATTAATACAACAGGACGAGGTCCCTGAAACTGATTAATACAAGAGGACGAGGTCCCTGAAACAGATTAATACAAGAGGACGAGGTCCGTGAAACAGATAAATACAACAGGACGAGGTCCCTGAAACAGATTAATAGAGCAGGATGAGGACCTGTAACAAATTAATACAACAGGAAAAGGTCCATGTAACAGAATAATAGAACAGGACAAGGTCCCTGAAAGAGATTAATACAACAGGATAAGGTTCCTGTAACAGATTAATACAGCAGGACGATGTCCCTGTTACAGATTAATACAACAGGACGATGTCCCTGAAACAGATTAATACAACAGGACGAGGTCCCTGTAACAGATTAATACAACAGGATGATGTTCCTGAAACAGATTAATGCAAATGGACGAGGTCCCTGAAACAGATTAATGCAACAGGATGAGGTCCCTGAAACAGATTAATACAAGAGGACGAAGTCCCTGAAACAGATTAATACAACAGGACGAGGTCCCTGAAACAGATTAATACAACAGGACGATGTTTCTGAAACAGATTAATACAACAGGACGACGTCCCTGAAACTGATTAATACAAGAGGACGATGTTTCTGAAACAGATTAATACAACAGGACGACGTCCCTGAAACAGATTAATACAGCAGGACGAGGTCCCTGAAACAGATTAATGCAGCAGGATGATGTCAGTGAAACAGATTAATACAACAGGACGAGGTCCCTGAAACTGATTAATACAACAGGACGAGGTCCCTGAAACAGATTAATACAACAGGACGAGGTCCCTGAAACTGATTAATACAAGAGGACGAGGTCCCTGAAACAGATTAATACAAGAGGACGAGGTCCGTGAAACAGATAAATACAACAGGACGAGGTCCCTGAAACAGATTAATAGAGCAGGATGAGGACCTGTAACAAATTAATACAACAGGAAAAGGTCCATGTAACAGAATAATAGAACAGGACAAGGTCCCTGAAAGAGATTAATACAACAGGATAAGGTCCCTGTAACAGATTAATACAGCAGGACGATGTCCCTGTTACAGATTAATACAACAGGACGATGTCCCTGAAACAGATTAATACAACAGGACGAGGTCCCTGTAACAGATTAATACAACAGGATGATGTTCCTGAAACAGATTAATGCAAATGGACGAGGTCCCTGAAACAGATTAATGCAACAGGATGAGGTCCCTGAAACAGATTAATACAACAGGACGAGGTCCCTGAAACAGATTAATACAACAGGACGAGGTCCCTGAAACAGATTAATACAACAGGACGAGGTCCTTGAAATAGATTAATACAACAGGACGATGTTTCTGAAACAGATTAATACAACAGGACGACGTCCCTGAAACAGATTAATACAACAGGACGAGGTCCCTGAAACAGATTAATACAAGAGGACGAGATCCCTGAAACAGATAAATACAACAGGACGAGGTCCCTGAAACAGATTAATACAAGAGGACGATGTTTCTGAAACAGATTAATACAACAGGACGAGGTCCCTGAAACAGATTAATGCAGCAGGATGATGTCAGTGAAACAGATTAATACAACAGGACGAGGTCCCTGAAACTGATTAATACAACAGGACGAGGTCCCTGAAACAGGTTAATACAACAGGACTAGGTCCCTGAAAGAGATTAATACAACAGGATGAGGTCCCTGTAACAGATTAATACAACAGGACGAGGTCCCTGTAACAGATTAATACAAGAGGATGATGTCCCTGAAACAGATTAATGCAACAGGACGAGGTCACTGAAACAGATTAATACAACAGGATGAGGTCCTTGAAACAGATTAATAACACAGGACGAGCTCTCTGAAACAGATTAATGGAACAGGATGAGGTCCCTGAAACAGATTAATGCAACAGGACGAGGTCCCTGAAACAGATTAATACAAGAGGACGAGATCCCTGAAACAGATAAATACAACAGGACGAGGTCCCTGAAACAGATTAATACAAAAGGACGAGGTCCCTGAAACAGATTAATACAACAGGACGAGGTCCCTGAAACAGATTTATACAACAGGACGAGGTCCCTGAAACTGATTAATACAAGAGGACGAGGGCCCTGAAACAGATTAATACAAGAGGACGAGGTCCGTGAAACAGATAAATACAACAGGACGAGGTCCCTGAAACAGATTAATAGAGCAGGATGAGGACCTGTAACAGATTAATACAACAGGACAAGGTCCCTGTAACAGATTAATGCAAATGGACGAGGTCCCTGAAACAGATTAATGCAACAGGATGAGGTCCCTGAAACAGATTAATACAAGAGGACGAAGTCCCTGAAACAGATTAATACAACAGGACGAGGTCCCTGAAACAGATTAATACAACAGGACGAGGTCCATGAAACAGATTAATATAACAGGACGAGGTCCCTGAAACAGGTTAATACAAGAGGACGAGGTCCGAGAAACAGATTAATACAACAGGACGAGGTCCGTGTAACAGATTAATATAACAGGACGAGGTCCCTGAAACAGGTTAATACAACATGACGAGGTCCCTGAAACAGATTAATACAAGGGGACGAGGTCCCTGAAACAGATTAAAACAACAGGACGAGGTCCATTAAACAGATTAATAGAACAGGACGATGTCCCTGAAACAGATTAATGCAATAGGACGAGGTCCCTGAAACAAATTAATAGAAGAGGACGATGTCCCAGAAACAGATTAATTCAAGAGGATGAGGTCCCAGAAACAGGTTAATACAACAGGACGAGGTCCTTGAAATAGATTAATACAACAGGACGAGGTCGCTTAAACCAATTAATAGAACAGGACGAGGTCCCTAAAACAGATTAATACAAGAGGATGATGTTTCTGAAACAGATTAATATAACAGGACGAGGTCCCTGAAACTGATTAATACAACAGGACGAGGTCCCTGAAACAGATTAATACAACAGGATGACGTCCCTGAAACAGATTAATACAAGAGGACGAGGTCCCTGAAACAGATTAATACAACAGGATGACGTCCCTGAAACAGATTAATACAAGAGGACGAGGTCCCTGAAACAGATTAATGCAACAGGATGAGGTCCCTGAAACAGATTAATACAACAGGACGAGGTCCCTGAAACTGACTAATAGAAGAGGACGAGGTCCGTGAAACAGATAAATACAACAGGACGAGGTCCCTGAAACAGATTAATAGAGCAGGATGAGGACCTGTAACAGATTAATACAACAGGACAAGGTCCCTGTTACAGATTAATACAACAGGACGAGGTCGCTTAAACCAATTAATAGAACAGGACGACGTCAATAAAACAGATTAATTAACCAAGACGAGGACCCTGCAACAAATTAATATAAGAGGACGAGGTCCAAGAAACAGATTAATGCAACAGGACGAGGTCCCTGAAACAAATTAATACAAGTGGACGATGTTTCTGAAAAAGATTAATAAAACAGGACGACGTCCCTGAAACAGATTAATACAACAGGACGAGGTCCCTGAAACAGATTAATACAACAGGCGAGGTCCCTGAAACAGATTAATGCAGCAGGATGATGTCAGTGAAACAGATTAATACAACAGGACGAGGTCCCTGAAACTGATTAATACAACAGGACGAGGTCCCTGAAACAGGTTAATACAAGAGGACGAGGTCCGTGAAACAGATTAATACAACAGGACGAGGTCCCTCAAACATATTAATACAACAGGACCAGGTCCCTGAAACAGATTAATGGAACAGGACGAGGTTCCTGAAATAGATTACTACAACAGGACGATGTCCCTGTAACAGATTAATACAACAGGAGGAGGTCCCTGAAACAGATTAATATAACAGGACGAGGTCCCTGAAACTGATTAAAACAAGAGGACGAGGTCCCTGAAACAGTTTAATACAAGAGGACGAGGTCCGTGAAACAGATAAATACAACAGGACAAGGTCCCTGAAACAGATTAATAGAGCAGGATGATGACCTGTAACAGATTAATACAGCAGGACGATGTCCCTGTAACAGGTTAATACAACAGGACGAGGTCCCTGAAACAGATTAATACAACAGGACGAGGTCCCTGTAACAGATTAATACAACAGGATGATGTCCCTGAAACAGATTAATGCAGCAGGACGAGGTCCCTGAAACAGATAAATAGAAGAGGACGAGTTCCGTGTAACAGATTAATGCAACAGGACGAGGTCCCTGTAACAGATTAATACAACAGGATGATGTCCCTGAAACAGGTTAATGCAACAGGACGAGGTCCCTGAAACGGTTTAATACAAGAGGACGAGCTCCCTGTAACAGATTAATGCAACAGGACGAGGTCCCTGAAACAGATTAATACAACAGGACGAGATCCATGAAACAGATTAATAGAACAGGACGAGGTACCTGAAACAGATTAATGCAACAGGACGAGGTCCCTGAAGCAGATTAATGCAACAGGACGAGGTCCCTGTAACAGATTATTGCAAGAGGACGAGGTCCCTGAAACAGATGAATACAAAAGGACGAGGTCCCTGTAACAGATTAATGCAACAGGACGAGGTCCTTGAAACAGATTAATGCAACAGGACGAGGTCCCTGAAACAGATTAATACAACACGACGAGGTCCCTGAAACAGAATATTGCAACAGGACGAGGTCCCTGTATCAGATTAATGCAACAGGACGAGGTCCCTGTAACAGATTAATGCAATAGGACGAGGTCCCTGAAACAGATTAATACAACAGGACGAGGTCACTTAAACAGATTAATACAACAGGACGAGGTCCCTGAAACAGATTAATACAACAGGATGAGATCACTGAAACAGATTAATACAACAGGACGAGGTCCCTGAAACAGATTAATACAAGAGGACGAGATCCCTGAAACAGATAAATACAACAGGACGAGGTCCCTGAAACAGATTAATACAACAGGACGAGGTCCCTGAAACAGATTAATACAAGAGGACGAGATCCCTGAAACAGATAAATACAACAGGACGAGGTCCCTGAAACAGATTAATACAAAAGGACGAGGTCCCTGAAACAGATTAATACAACAGGATGATGTCCCTGAAACAGATTAATAGAACAGGACGAGGTCCCTGAAACAGATTAATGGAACAGGATGAGGTCCCTGAAACAGATTAATACAAGAGGACGATATCCCTGAAAGAGATTAATACAACAGGACGAGGTCCCTGAAACAGATTAATACAACAGGACGAGGTCCCTGAAACAGATTAATACAAAAGGACGAGGTCCCTGAAACAGATTAATACAACAGGATGACGTCCCTGAAACAGATTAATACAAGAGGACGAAGTCCCTGAAACAGATTAATACAACAGGATGACGTCCCTGAAACAGATTAATACAAGAGGACGAGGTCCCTGAAACAGATTAATGCAACAGGATGAGGTCCCTGAAACAGATTAATACAAGAGGACGAAGTCCCTGAAACAGATTAATACAACAGGACGAAGTCCCTGAAACAGATTAATACACCAGGACGAGGTCCCTAAAAGAGATTGATACAAAAGGACGAAGTCCCTGAAACAGATTAATACAAGAGGACGAGGTCCCAGAAACAGAATAATATAACAGGACGTGTTCCCTAAAACAGATTAATAGAACAGGACAAGATACCAGAAACAGATTAATTCAAGAGGATGAGGTCCCAGAAACAGGTTAATACAACAGGATGAGGTCCTTGAAATAGATTAATACAACAGGACGATGTTTCTGAAACAGATTAATACAACAGGACGACGTCCCTGAAACAGATTAATACAAGAGGACGATGTTTCTGAAACAGATTAATACAACAGGACGACGTCCCTGAAACAGATTAATACAGCAGGACGAGGTCCCTGAAACAGATTAATGCAGCAGGATGATGTGAGTGAAACAGATTAATACAACAGGACGAGGTCCCTGAAACTGATTAATACAACAGGACGAGGTCCCTGAAGCAGGTTAATACAAGAGGACGAGGTCCGTGAAACAGATAAATACAACAGGACGAGGTCCCTGAAACAGATTAATAGAGCAGGACTACGTCCCTGAAAGAGATTAATACAACAGGACGAGGTCCCTGAAGCAGGTTAATACAAGAGGACGAGGTCCGTGAAACAGATAAATACAACAGGACGAGGTCCCTGAAACAGATTAAAAGAGCAGGATGAGGACCTGTAACAAATTAATACAACAGGAAAAGGTCCCTGTAACAGATTAATAGAACAGGACAAGGTCCCTGAAAGAGATTAATACAACAGGATAAGGTCCCTGTTACAGATTAATACAATAGGACGAGGTCCCTGAAACAGATTAATACAAGAGGACGAGGTCCGTGAAACAGATAAATACAACAGGACGAGGTCCCTGAAACAGATTAATAGAGCAGGATGAGGACCTGTAACAAATTAATACAACAGGAAAAGGTCCCTGTAACAGATTAATAGAACAGGACAAGGTCCCTGAAAGAGATTAATACAACAGGATAAGGTCCCTGTTACAGATTAATACAATAGGACGAGGTCCCTGAAACAGATTAATACAACAGGACGAGGTCCGTGTAACAGATGAATATAACAGGACGAGGTCCCTGAAACAGGTTAATACAACATGACGAGGTCCCTGAAACAGATTAATACAAGGGGACGAGGTCCCTGAAACAGATTAATACAACAGGACGAGGTCCATTAAACAGATTAATAGAACAGGACGATGTCCCTGAAATAGATTAATGCAATAGGACGAGGTCCCTGAAACAAATTAATAGAAGAGGACGATGCCCCTGAAACAGATTAATACAAGAGGAAAGGTCTCTGAAACATATTAATACAAAAGGACGAGGTCCCTAAAACAGATTAATAGAACAGGACAAGGTCCCTGAAAGAGATTAATACAACAGGATAAGGTCCCTGTAACAGATTAATACAGCAGGACGATGTCCCTGTTACAGATTAATACAACAGGACGATGTCCCTGAAACAGATTAATACAACAGGACGAGGTCCCTGTAACAGATTAATACAACAGGATGATGTCCCTGAAACAGATTAATACAAGAGGACGAGGTACCTGAAACAGATTAATGCAACAGGATGAGGTCCCTGAAACAGATTAATACAACAGGACGAGGTCCATGAAACAGATTAATATAACAGGACGAGGTCCCTGAAACAGGTTAATACAAGAGGACGAGGTCCCTGAAACAGATTAATGCAACAGGATGACGTCCCTGAAACAGATTAATACAAGAGGACGAGATCCCTGAAACAGATTAATACAACAGGTTGACGTCCCTGAAACAGATTAATACAACAGGACGAGGTCCCTGAAACAGTTTAATACAACAGGACGAGGTCCCTGAAACTGATTAATAGAAGAGGACGAGGTCCGTGAAACAGATAAATACAACAGGACGAGGTCCCTGAAACAGATTAATACAACAGGACGAGATCCCTGAAACAGATTAATAGAACAGGACGAGGTACCTGAAACAGATTAATGCAACAGGACGAGGTCCCTGAAACAGATTAATGCAACAGGACGAGGTCCCTGTAACAGATTATTGCAAGAGGACGAGGTCCCTGAAACAGATGAATACAAAAGGACGAGGTCCCTGTAACAGATTAATGCAACAGGACGAGGTCCTTGAAACAGATTAATGCAACAGGACGAGGTCCCTGAAACAGATTAATACAACACGACGAGGTCCCTGAAACAGAATATTGGAACAGGACGAGGTCCCTGTATCAGATTAATGCAACAGGACGAGGTCCCTGTAACAGATTAATGCAATAGGACGAGGTCCCTGAAACAGATTAATACAACAGGACGAGGTCACTTAAACAGATTAATACAACAGGACGAGGTCCCTGAAACAGATTAATACAACAGGATGAGATCCCTGAAACAGATTAATACAACAGGACGAGGTCCCTGAAACAGATTAATGGAACAGGATGAGGTCCCTGAAACTGATTAATACAAGAGGACGAGATCCCTGAAACAGATAAATACAACAGGACGAGGTCCCTGAAACAGATTAATACAACAGGACGAGGTCCCTGAAACAGATTAATACAAAAGGACGAGGTCCCTGAAACAGATTAATACAACAGGATGACGTCCCTGAAACAGATTAATACAAGAGGACGAGGTCCCTGAAACAGATTAATGCAACAGGAAGAGGTCCCTGAAACAGATTAATACAACAGGACGAGGTCCCTGAAACAGATTAATGGAACAGGATGAGGTCCCTGAAACAGATTAATACAAGAGGACGAGATCCCTGAAACAGATAAATACAACAGGACGAGGTCCCTGAAACAGATTAATACAACAGGACGAGGTCCCTGAAACAGATTAATACAAAAGGACGAGGTCCCTGAAACAGATTAATACAACAGGATGACGTCCCTGAAACAGATTAATACAAGAGGACGAGGTCCCTGAAACAGATTAATGCAACAGGATGAGGTCCCTGAAACAGATTAATACAAGAGGACGAAGTCCCTGAAACAGATTAATACAACAGGACGAAATCCCTGAAACAGATTAATACACCAGGACGAGGTCCCTGAAACAGATTAATACAAAAGGACGAAGTCCCTGAAACAGATTAATACAAGAGGACGAGGTCCCAGAAACAGAATAATATAACAGGACGTGGTCCCTAAAACAGATTAATACAAGAGGACGAAGTCCTTGAAACAGATTAATACAAGAGGACGAAGTCCCTGAAACAGATTAATACAAAAGGACGAAGTCCCTGAAACAGATTAATTCAAGAGGATGAGGTCCCAGAAACAGGTTAATACAACAGGACGAGGTCCTTGAAATAGATTAATACAACAGGACGATGTTTCTGAAACAGATTAATACAACAGGACGACGTCCCTGAAACAGATTAATACAAGAGGACGATGTTTCTTAAACAGATTAATACAACAGGACGACGTCCCTGAAACAGATTAATACAGCAGGACGAGGTCCCTGAAACAGATTAATGCAGCAGGATGATGTGAGTGAAACAGATTAATACAACAGGACGAGGTCCCTGAAACTGATTAATACAACAGGACGAGGTCCCTGAAGCAGGTTAATACAAGACGACGAGGTCCGTGAAACAGATAAATACAACAGGACGAGGTCCCTGAAACAGATTAATAGAGCAGGACTAGGTCCCTGAAAGAGATTAATACAACAGGATGAGGTCCCTGTAACAGATTAATACAGCAGGACGATGTCCCTGTAACAGATTAATACAACAGGACGAGGTCCCTGAAACAGATTAATACAACAGGACGAGGTCCCTGTAACAGATTAATACAACAGGACAAGGTCCCTTTAACAGATTAATAGAACAGGACTAGGTCCCTGAAAGAGATTAATACAACAGGATGATGTCCCTGAAACAGATTAATGCAACAGGACGAGGTCCCTGAAACAGATTAATACAAGAGGACGAGGTCCCTGAAACAGATTAATACAACAGGACGAGGTCCCTGGAAGAGATTAATACAAAAGGACGAGGTCCCTGAAAGAGATTAATACAAAAGGACGAGGTCCCTGAAACAGATTAATACAACAGGACGAGGTCCCTGAAACAGATTAATACAACAGGACGAGGTCCCGGAAAGAGATTAATACAAAAGGACGAGGTCCCTGAAACAGATTAATACAACAGGACGAGGTCCCTGAAACAGATTAATACAACAGGACGAGGTCCCTGAAACTGATTAATACAAGAGGACGAGGTCCCTGAAACAGATTAATACAAGAGGACGAGGTCCGTGAAACAGATAAATACAACAGGACGAGGTCCCTGTAACAGATTAATAGAACAGGACAAGGTCCCTGAAAGAGATTAATACAACAGGATAAGGTCCCTGTAACAGATTAATACAGCAGGACGATGTCCCTGTTACAGATTAATACAACAGGACGATGTCCCTGAAACAGATTAATACAACAGGACGAGGTCCCTGTAACAGATTAATACAACAGGATGATGTCCCTGAAACAGATTAATACAAGAGGACGAGGTACCTGAAACAGATTAATGCAACAGGATGAGGTCCCTGAAACAGATTAATACAACAGGACGAGGTCCATGAAACAGATTAATATAACAGGACGAGGTCCCTGAAACAGGTTAATACAAGAGGACGAGGTCCCTGAAACAGATTAATGCAACAGGATGATGTCCCTGAAACAGATTAATGCAAATGGACGAGGTCCCTGAAACAGATTAATACAACAGGACGAGGTCCCTGAAACAGATTAATACAACAGGACGAGGTCCATGAAACAGATTAATATAAAAGGACGAGGTCCCTGAAACAGGTTAATACAAGAGGACGAGGTCCCTGAAACAGATTAATACAACAGGACGAGGTCCGAGAAACAGATTAACACAACAGGACGAGGTCCGTGTAACAGATTAATATAACAGGACGAGGTCCCTGAAACAGGTTAATACAACATGACGAGGTCCCTGAAACAGATTAATACAACAGGACGAGGTCCCTGTAACAGATTAATACAACAGGACAAGGTCCCTGAAACAGATTAATACAACAGGACGAGGTCCCTGAAACAGATTAATACAAAAGGACGAGGTCCCCGAAACAGATTAATACAACAGGATGACGTCCCTGAAACAGATTAATACAAGAGGACGAGGTCCCTGAAACAGATTAATACAAGAGGAAGAAGTCCCTTAAACAGATTAATACAACAGGACGAAGTCCCTGAAACAGATTAATACACCAGGACGAGGTCCCTAAAACAGATTAATAGAACAGGACAAGATACCAGAAACAGATTAATTCAAGAGGATGAGGTCCCAGAAACAGGTTAATACAACAGGACGAGGTCCTTGAAATAGATTAATACAACAGGACGATGTTTCTGAAACAGATTAATACAACAGGACGACGTCCCTGAAACAGATTAATGCAGCAGGATGATGTCAGTGAAACAGATTAATACAACAGGACGAGGTCCCTGAAACTGATTAATACAACAGGACGAGGTCCCTGAAGCAGGTTAATACAAGAGGACGAGGTCCGTGAAACAGATAAATACAACAGGACGAGGTCCCTGAAACAGATTAATAGAGTAGGACTAGGTCCCTGAAAGAGATTAATACAACAGGATGAGGTCCCTGTAACAGATTAATACAGCAGGACGATGTCCCTGTAACAGATTAATACAACAGGACGAGGTCCCTGAAACAGATTAATACAACAGGACGAGGTCCCTGTAACAGATTAATACAACAGGACAAGGTCCCTTTAACAGATTAATAGAACAGGACTAGGTCCCTGAAAGAGATTAATACAACAGGATGATGTCCCTGAAACAGATTAATACAAGAGGACGAGGTCACTGTAACAGATTAATGCAACAGGACGAGGTCCTTGAAACAGATTAATACAACAGGACGAGGTCCCTGAAAGAGATTAATACAAAAGGACGAGGTCCCTGAAACAGATTAATACAACAGGACGAGGTCCCTGAAACAGATTAATACAACAGGACGAGGTCCCTGAAACTGATTAATACAAGAGGACGAGGTCCCTGAAACAGATTAATACAACAGGACGAGGTCCCTGAAACAAATTAATACAAGAGGACGATGTTTCTGAAAAAGATTAATAAAACAGGACGACGTCCCTGAAACAGATTAATACAACAGGACGAGGTCACTGTAACAGATTAATACAACAGGATGATGTCCCTGAAACAGATTAATGCAACAGGACGAGGTCCCTGAAACAGATTAATACAACAGGATGAGATCCCTGAAACAGATTAATACAACAGGACGAGGTCCCTGAAACAGATTAATGGAACAGGATGAGGTCCCTGAAACTGATTAATACAAGAGGACGAGATCCCTGAAACAGATAAATACAACAGGACGAGGTCCCTGAAACAGATTAATACAACAGGACGAGGTCCCTGAAACAGATTAATACAAAAGGACGAGGTCCCTGAAACAGATTAATACAACAGGATGACGTCCCTGAAACAGATTAATACAAGAGGACGAGGTCCCTGAAACAGATTAATGCAACAGGAAGAGGTCCCTGAAACAGATTAATACAACAGGACGAGGTCCCTGAAACAGATTAATGGAACAGGATGAGGTCCCTGAAACAGATTAATACAAGAGGACGAGATCCCTGAAACAGATAAATACAACAGGACGAGGTCCCTGAAACAGATTAATACAACAGGACGAGGTCCCTGAAACAGATTAATACAAAAGGACGAGGTCCCTGAAACAGATTAATACAACAGGATGACGTCCCTGAAACAGATTAATACAAGAGGACGAGGTCCCTGAAACAGATTAATGCAACAGGATGAGGTCCCTGAAACAGATTAATACAAGAGGACGAAGTCCCTGAAACAGATTAATACAACAGGACGAAATCCCTGAAACAGATTAATACACCAGGACGAGGTCCCTGAAACAGATTAATACAAAAGGACGAAGTCCCTGAAACAGATTAATACAAGAGGACGAGGTCCCAGAAACAGAATAATATAACAGGACGTGGTCCCTAAAACAGATTAATACAAGAGGACGAAGTCCTTGAAACAGATTAATACAAGAGGACGAAGTCCCTGAAACAGATTAATACAAAAGGACGAAGTCCCTGAAACAGATTAATTCAAGAGGATGAGGTCCCAGAAACAGGTTAATACAACAGGACGAGGTCCTTGAAATAGATTAATACAACAGGACGATGTTTCTGAAACAGATTAATACAACAGGACGACGTCCCTGAAACAGATTAATACAAGAGGACGATGTTTCTTAAACAGATTAATACAACAGGACGACGTCCCTGAAACAGATTAATACAGCAGGACGAGGTCCCTGAAACAGATTAATGCAGCAGGATGATGTGAGTGAAACAGATTAATACAACAGGACGAGGTCCCTGAAACTGATTAATACAACAGGACGAGGTCCCTGAAGCAGGTTAATACAAGACGACGAGGTCCGTGAAACAGATAAATACAACAGGACGAGGTCCCTGAAACAGATTAATAGAGCAGGACTAGGTCCCTGAAAGAGATTAATACAACAGGATGAGGTCCCTGTAACAGATTAATACAGCAGGACGATGTCCCTGTAACAGATTAATACAACAGGACGAGGTCCCTGAAACAGATTAATACAACAGGACGAGGTCCCTGTAACAGATTAATACAACAGGACAAGGTCCCTTTAACAGATTAATAGAACAGGACTAGGTCCCTGAAAGAGATTAATACAACAGGATGATGTCCCTGAAACAGATTAATGCAACAGGACGAGGTCCCTGAAACAGATTAATACAAGAGGACGAGGTCCCTGAAACAGATTAATACAACAGGACGAGGTCCCTGGAAGAGATTAATACAAAAGGACGAGGTCCCTGAAAGAGATTAATACAAAAGGACGAGGTCCCTGAAACAGATTAATACAACAGGACGAGGTCCCTGAAACAGATTAATACAACAGGACGAGGTCCCGGAAAGAGATTAATACAAAAGGACGAGGTCCCTGAAACAGATTAATACAACAGGACGAGGTCCCTGAAACAGATTAATACAACAGGACGAGGTCCCTGAAACTGATTAATACAAGAGGACGAGGTCCCTGAAACAGATTAATACAAGAGGACGAGGTCCGTGAAACAGATAAATACAACAGGACGAGGTCCCTGTAACAGATTAATAGAACAGGACAAGGTCCCTGAAAGAGATTAATACAACAGGATAAGGTCCCTGTAACAGATTAATACAGCA
Source organism: Narcine bancroftii (assembly GCF_036971445.1). Taxonomy (NCBI): domain Eukaryota; kingdom Metazoa; phylum Chordata; class Chondrichthyes; order Torpediniformes; family Narcinidae; genus Narcine; species Narcine bancroftii. The sequence goes on along the minus strand of NC_091470.1, from coordinate 8,145,095 downwards.
GGACGATGTCCCTGTTACAGATTAATACAACAGGACGATGTCCCTGAAACAGATTAATACAACAGGACGAGGTCCCTGTAACAGATTAATACAACAGGATGATGTCCCTGAAACAGATTAATACAAGAGGACGAGGTACCTGAAACAGATTAATGCAACAGGATGAGGTCCCTGAAACAGATTAATACAACAGGACGAGGTCCATGAAACAGATTAATATAACAGGACGAGGTCCCTGAAACAGGTTAATACAAGAGGACGAGGTCCCTGAAACAGATTAATGCAACAGGATGATGTCCCTGAAACAGATTAATGCAAATGGACGAGGTCCCTGAAACAGATTAATACAACAGGACGAGGTCCCTGAAACAGATTAATACAACAGGACGAGGTCCATGAAACAGATTAATATAAAAGGACGAGGTCCCTGAAACAGGTTAATACAAGAGGACGAGGTCCCTGAAACAGATTAATACAACAGGACGAGGTCCGAGAAACAGATTAACACAACAGGACGAGGTCCGTGTAACAGATTAATATAACAGGACGAGGTCCCTGAAACAGGTTAATACAACATGACGAGGTCCCTGAAACAGATTAATACAACAGGACGAGGTCCCTGTAACAGATTAATACAACAGGACAAGGTCCCTGAAACAGATTAATACAACAGGACGAGGTCCCTGAAACAGATTAATACAAAAGGACGAGGTCCCCGAAACAGATTAATACAACAGGATGACGTCCCTGAAACAGATTAATACAAGAGGACGAGGTCCCTGAAACAGATTAATACAAGAGGAAGAAGTCCCTTAAACAGATTAATACAACAGGACGAAGTCCCTGAAACAGATTAATACACCAGGACGAGGTCCCTAAAACAGATTAATAGAACAGGACAAGATACCAGAAACAGATTAATTCAAGAGGATGAGGTCCCAGAAACAGGTTAATACAACAGGACGAGGTCCTTGAAATAGATTAATACAACAGGACGATGTTTCTGAAACAGATTAATACAACAGGACGACGTCCCTGAAACAGATTAATGCAGCAGGATGATGTCAGTGAAACAGATTAATACAACAGGACGAGGTCCCTGAAACTGATTAATACAACAGGACGAGGTCCCTGAAGCAGGTTAATACAAGAGGACGAGGTCCGTGAAACAGATAAATACAACAGGACGAGGTCCCTGAAACAGATTAATAGAGTAGGACTAGGTCCCTGAAAGAGATTAATACAACAGGATGAGGTCCCTGTAACAGATTAATACAGCAGGACGATGTCCCTGTAACAGATTAATACAACAGGACGAGGTCCCTGAAACAGATTAATACAACAGGACGAGGTCCCTGTAACAGATTAATACAACAGGACAAGGTCCCTTTAACAGATTAATAGAACAGGACTAGGTCCCTGAAAGAGATTAATACAACAGGATGATGTCCCTGAAACAGATTAATACAAGAGGACGAGGTCACTGTAACAGATTAATGCAACAGGACGAGGTCCTTGAAACAGATTAATACAACAGGACGAGGTCCCTGAAAGAGATTAATACAAAAGGACGAGGTCCCTGAAACAGATTAATACAACAGGACGAGGTCCCTGAAACAGATTAATACAACAGGACGAGGTCCCTGAAACTGATTAATACAAGAGGACGAGGTCCCTGAAACAGATTAATACAACAGGACGAGGTCCCTGAAACAAATTAATACAAGAGGACGATGTTTCTGAAAAAGATTAATAAAACAGGACGACGTCCCTGAAACAGATTAATACAACAGGACGAGGTCACTGTAACAGATTAATACAACAGGATGATGTCCCTGAAACAGATTAATGCAACAGGACGAGGTCCCTGAAACAGATTAATACAAGAGGACGAGGTTCGTGTAACAGATTAATATAACAGGACGAGGTCCCTGAAACAGGTTAATACAACATGACGAGGTCCCTGGAACAGATTAATACACCAGGACGAGGTCCTTGAAACAGATTAATACAAAAGGACGAGGTCCCTAAAACAGATTAATATAACAGGACGAGGTCCCTGAAACAGATTAATACACCAGGACGAGGTCCCTAAAAGAGATTAATACAAAAGGACGAAGTTCCTGAAACAGATTAATACAAGAGGACGAGGTCCCAGAAACAGAATAATATAACAGGACGTGGTCCCTAAAACAGATTAATAGAACAGGACAAGATACCAGAAACAGATTAATTCAAGAGGATGAGGTCCCAGAAACAGGTTAATACAACAGGACGAGGTCCTTGAAATAGATTAATACAACAGGACGATGTTTCTGAAACAGATTAATACAACAGGACGACGTCCCTGAAACTGATTAATACAAGAGGACGATGTTTCTGAAACAGATTAATACAACAGGACGACGTCCCTGAAACAGATTAATGCAGCAGGATGATGTCAGTGAAACAGATTAATACAACAGGACGAGGTCCCTGAAACTGATTAATACAACAGGACGAGGTCCCTGAAGCAGGTTAATACAAGAGGACGAGGTCCGTGAAACAGATAAATACAACAGGACGAGGTCCCTGAAACAGATTAATAGAGTAGGACTAGGTCCCTGAAAGAGATTAATACAACAGGATGAGGTCCCTGTAACAGATTAATACAGCAGGACGATGTCCCTGTAACAGATTAATACAACAGGACGAGGTCCCTGAAACAGATTAATACAACAGGACGAGGTCCCTGTAACAGATTAATACAACAGGACAAGGTCCCTTTAACAGATTAATAGAACAGGACTAGGTCCCTGAAAGAGATTAATACAACAGGATGATGTCCCTGAAACAGATTAATACAAGAGGACGAGGTCACTGTAACAGATTAATGCAACAGGACGAGGTCCTTGAAACAGATTAATACAACAGGACGAGGTCCCTGAAAGAGATTAATACAAAAGGACGAGGTCCCTGAAACAGATTAATACAACAGGACGAGGTCCCTGAAACAGATTAATACAACAGGACGAGGTCCCTAAAACAGATTAATATAACAGGACGAGGTCCCTGAAACAGATTAATACAACAGGACGAGGTCCCTGAAACAGATTAATACAACAGGACGAGGTCCCTGAAACTGATTAATACAAGAGGACGAGGTCCCTGAAACAGATTAATACAACAGGACGAGGTCCCTGAAACAAATTAATACAAGAGGACGATGTTTCTGAAAAAGATTAATAAAACAGGACGACGTCCCTGAAACAGATTAATACAACAGGACGAGGTCACTGTAACAGATTAATACAACAGGATGATGTCCCTGAAACAGATTAATGCAACAGGACGAGGTCCCTGAAACAGATTAATACAAGAGGACGAGGTTCGTGTAACAGATTAATATAACAGGACGAGGTCCCTGAAACAGGTTAATACAACATGACGAGGTCCCTGGAACAGATTAATACACCAGGACGAGGTCCTTGAAACAGATTAATACAAAAGGACGAGGTCCCTAAAACAGATTAATATAACAGGACGAGGTCCCTGAAACAGATTAATACACCAGGACGAGGTCCCTAAAAGAGATTAATACAAAAGGACGAAGTTCCTGAAACAGATTAATACAAGAGGACGAGGTCCCAGAAACAGAATAATATAACAGGACGTGGTCCCTAAAACAGATTAATAGAACAGGACAAGATACCAGAAACAGATTAATTCAAGAGGATGAGGTCCCAGAAACAGGTTAATACAACAGGACGAGGTCCTTGAAATAGATTAATACAACAGGACGATGTTTCTGAAACAGATTAATACAACAGGACGACGTCCCTGAAACTGATTAATACAAGAGGACGATGTTTCTGAAACAGATTAATACAACAGGACGACGTCCCTGAAACAGATTAATGCAGCAGGATGATGTCAGTGAAACAGATTAATACAACAGGACGAGGTCCCTGAAACTGATTAATACAACAGGACGAGGTCCCTGAAGCAGGTTAATACAAGAGGACGAGGTCCGTGAAACAGATAAATACAACAGGACGAGGTCCCTGAAACAGATTAATAGAGTAGGACTAGGTCCCTGAAAGAGATTAATACAACAGGATGAGGTCCCTGTAACAGATTAATACAGCAGGACGATGTCCCTGTAACAGATTAATACAACAGGACGAGGTCCCTGAAACAGATTAATACAACAGGACGAGGTCCCTGTAACAGATTAATACAACAGGACAAGGTCCCTGTAACAGATTAATAGAACAGGACTAGGTCCCTGAAAGAGATTAATACAACAGGATGATGTCCCTGAAACAGATTAATACAAGAGGACGAGGTCACTGTAACAGATTAATGCAACAGGACGAGGTCCTTGAAACAGATTAATACAACAGGACGAGGTCCCTGAAAGAGATTAATACAAAAGGACGAGGTCCCTGAAACAGATTAATACAACAGGACGAGGTCCCTGAAACAGATTAATACAACAGGACGAGGTCCCTGAAACTGATTAATACAAGAGGACGAGGTCCCTGAAACAGATTAATACAACAGGACGAGGTCCCTGAAACAAATTAATACAAGAGGACGATGTTTCTGAAAAAGATTAATAAAACAGGACGACGTCCCTGAAACAGATTAATACAACAGGACAAGGTCACTGTAACAGATTAATACAACAGGATGATGTCCCTGAAACAGATTAATGCAACAGGACGAGGTCCCTGAAACAGATTAATACAAGAGGACGAGGTTCGTGTAACAGATTAATATAACAGGACGAGGTCCCTGAAACAGGTTAATACAACATGACGAGGTCCCTGGAACAGATTAATACACCAGGACGAGGTCCTTGAAACAGATTAATACAAAAGGACGAGGTCCCTAAAACAGATTAATATAACAGGACGAGGTCCCTGAAACAGATTAATACACCAGGACGAGGTCCCTAAAAGAGATTAATACAAAAGGACAAAGTTCCTGAAACAGATTAATACAAGAGGACGAGGTCCCAGAAACAGAATAATATAACAGGACGTGGTCCCTAAAACAGATTAATAGAACAGGACAAGATACCAGAAACAGATTAATTCAAGAGGATGAGGTCCCAGAAACAGGTTAATACAACAGGACGAGGTCCTTGAAATAGATTAATACAACAGGACGATGTTTCTGAAACAGATTAATACAACAGGACGACGTCCCTGAAACAGATTAATAGAGCAGGATGAGGACCTGTAACAGATTAATACAACAGGACAAGGTCCCTGTAACAGATTAATAGAACAGGACGAGGTCCCTGAAAGAAATTAATACAACAGGATGATGTCACTGTAACAGATTAATACAGCAGGACGATGTCCCTGTTACAGATTAATACAACAGGACGAGGTCGCTTAAACCAATTAATAGAACAGGACGACGTCAATAAAACAGATTAATACACCAAGACGAGGACCCTGCAACAAATTAATATAAGAGGACGAGGTCCAAGAAACAGATTAATGCAACAGGACGAGTTCCCTGAAACAAATTAATACAAGAGGACGATGTTTCTGAAAAAGATTAATAAAACAGGACGACGTCCCTGAAACAGATTAATACAACAGGACGAGGTCCCTGAAACAGATTAATACAACAGGCGAGGTCCCTGAAACAGATTAATGCAGCAGGATGATGTCAGTGAAACAGATTAATACAACAGGACGAGGTCCCTGAAACTGATTAATACAACAGGACGAGGTCCCTGAAACAGGTTAATACAAGAGGACGAGGTCCGTGAAACAGATTAATACAACAGGACGAGGTCCCTCAAACATATTAATAGAACAGGACCAGGTCCCTGAAACAGATTAATGGAACAGGACGAGGTTCCTGAAATAGATTACTACAACAGGACGATGTCCCTGTAACAGATTAATACAACAGGAGGAGGTCCCTGAAACAGATTAATATAACAGGACGAGGTCCCTGAAACTGATTAAAACAAGAGGACGAGGTCCCTGAAACAGTTTAATACAAGAGGACGAGGTCCGTGAAACAGATAAATACAACAGGACAAGGTCCCTGAAACAGATTAATAGAGCAGGATGATGACCTGTAACAGATTAATACAGCAGGACGATGTCCCTGTAACAGATTAATACAACAGGACGAGGTCCCTGAAACAGATTAATACAACAGGACGAGGTCCCTGTAACAGATTAATACAACAGGATGATGTCCCTGAAACAGATTAATGCAGCAGGACGATGTCCCTGAAACAGATAAATAGAAGAGGACGAGTTCCGTGTAACAGATTAATGCAACAGGACGAGGTCCCTGTAACAGATTAATACAACAGGATGATGTCCCTGAAACAGGTTAATGCAACAGGACGAGGTCCCTGAAACGGATTAATACAAGAGGACGAGGTCCCTGTAACAGATTAATGGAACAGGACGAGGTCCCTGAAACAAATTAATACAACAGGACGAGATCCCTGAAACAGATTAATAGAACAGGACGAGGTACCTGAATCAGATTAATGCAACAGGACGAGGTCCCTGAAACAGATTAATGCAACAGGACGAGGTCCCTGTAACAGATTATTGCAAGAGGACGAGGTCCCTGAAACAGATGAATACAAAAGGACGAGGTCCCTGTAACAGATTAATGCAACAGGACGAGGTCCTTGAAACAGATTAATGCAACAGGACGAGGTCCCTGAAACAGATTAATACAACACGACGAGGTCCCTGAAACAGAATATTGGAACATGACGAGGTCCCTGTATCAGATTAATGCAACAGGACGAGGTCCCTGTAACAGATTAATGCAATAGGACGAGGTCCCTGAAACAGATTAATACAACAGGACGAGGTCAATTAAACAGATTAATACAACAGGACGAGGTCCCTGAAACAGATTAATACAACAGGATGAGATCCCTGAAACAGATTAATACAACAGGACGAGGTCCCTGAAACAGATTAATGGAACAGGATGAGGTCCCTGAAACTGATTAATACAAGAGGACGAGATCCCTGAAACAGATAAATACAACAGGACGAGGTCCCTGAAACAGATTAATACAACAGGACGAGGTCCCTGAAACAGATTAATACAAAAGGACGAGGTCCCTGAAACAGATTAATACAACAGGATGACGTCCCTGAAACAGATTAATACAAGAGGACGAGGTCCCTGAAACAGATTAATGCAACAGGAAGAGGTCCCTGAAACAGATTAATACAACAGGACGAGGTCCCTGAAACAGATTAATGGAACAGGATGAGGTCCCTGAAACAGATTAATACAAGAGGACGAGATCCCTGAAACAGATAAATACAACAGGACGAGGTCCCTGAAACAGATTAATACAACAGGACGAGGTCCCTGAAACAGATTAATACAAAAGGACGAGGTCCCTGAAACAGATTAATACAACAGGATGACGTCCCTGAAACAGATTAATACAAGAGGACGAAGTCCCTGAAACAGATTAATACAACAGGACGAAGTCCCTGAAACAGATTAATACACCAGGACGAGGTCCCTAAAAGAGATTAATACAAAAGGACGAAGTCCCTGAAACAGATTAATACAAGAGGACGAGGTCCCAGAAACAGAATAATATAACAGGACGTGGTCCCTAAAACAGATTAATAGAACAGGACAAGATACCAGAAACAGATTAATTCAAGAGGATGAGGTCCCAGAAACAGGTTAATACAACAGGACGAGGTCCTTGAAATAGATTAATACAACAGGACGATGTTTCTGAAACAGATTAATACAACAGGACGACGTCCCTGAAACAGATTAATACAAGAGGACGATGTTTCTGAAACAGATTAATACAACAGGACGACGACCCTGAAACAGATTAATACAGCAGGACGAGGTCCCTGAAACAGATTAATGCAGCAGGATGATGTGAGTGAAACAGATTAATACAACAGGACGAGGTCCCTGAAACTGATTAATACAACAGGACGAGGTCCCTGAAGCAGGTTAATACAAGACGACGAGGTCCGTGAAACAGATAAATACAACAGGACGAGGTCCCTGAAACAGATTAATAGAGCAGGACTAGGTCCCTGAAAGAGATTAATACAACAGGATGAGGTCCCTGTAACAGATTAATACAGCAGGACGATGTCCCTGTAACAGATTAATACAACAGGACGAGGTCCCTGAAACAGATTAATACAACAGGACGAGGTCCCTGTAACAGATTAATACAACAGGACAAGGTCCCTTTAACAGATTAATAGAACAGGACTAGGTCCCTGAAAGAGATTAATACAACAGGATGATGTCCCTGAAACAGATTAATGCAACAGGACGAGGTCCCTGAAACAGATTAATACAAGAGGACGAGGACCCTGAAACAGATTAATACAACAGGACGAGGTCCCTGAAAGAGATTAATACAAAAGGACGAGGTCCCTGAAAGAGATTAAAACAAAAGGACGAGGTCCCTGAAACAGATTAATACAACAGGACGAGGTCCCTGAAACAGATTAATACAACAGGACGAGGTCCCTGAAAGAGATTAATACAAAAGGACGAGGTCCCTGAAACAGATTAATACAACAGGACGAGGTCCCTGAAACAGATTAATACAACAGGACGAGGTCCCTGAAACTGATTAATACAAGAGGACGAGGTCCCTGAAACAGATTAATACAAGAGGACGAGGTCCGTGAAACAGATAAATACAACAGGACGAGGTCCCTGTAACAGATTAATAGAACAGGACAAGGTCCCTGAAAGAGATTAATACAACAGGATAAGGTCCCTGTAACAGATTAATACAGCAGGACGATGTCCCTGTTACAGATTAATACAACAGGACGATGTCCCTGAAACAGATTAATACAACAGGACGAGGTCCCTGTAACAGATTAATACAACAGGATGATGTCCCTGAAACAGATTAATGCAAATGGACGAGGTCCCTGAAACAGATTAATGCAACAGGATGAGGTCCCTGAAACAGATTAATACAAGAGGACGAGGTACCTGAAACAGATTAATACAACAGGACGAGGTCCATGAAACAGATTAATATAACAGGACGAGGTCCCTGAAACAGGTTAATACAAGAGGACGAGGTCCCTGAAACAGATTAATGCAACAGGATGATGTCCCTGAAACAGATTAATGCAAATGGACGAGGTCCCTGAAACAGATTAATACAACAGGACGAGGTCCCTGAAACAGATTAATACAACAGGACGAGGTTCATGAAACAGATTAATATAAAAGGACGAGGTCCCTGAAACAGGTTAATACAAGAGGACGAGGTCCCTGAAACAGATTAATACAACAGGACGAGGTCCGAGAAACAGATTAACACAACAGGACGAGGTCCGTGTAACAGATTAATATAACAGGACGAGGTCCCTGAAACAGGTTAATACAACATGACGAGGTCCCTGAAACAGATTAATACAAGGGGACGAGGTCCCTGAAACAGATTAATACAACAGGACGAGGTCCATTAAACAGATTAATAGAACAGGACGATGTCCCTGAAACAGATTAATGCAATAGGACGAGATCCCTGAAACAGATAAATACAACAGGACGAGGTCCCTGAAACAGATTAATACAACAGGACGAGGTCCCTGAAACAGATTAATACAAAAGGACGAGGTCCCTGAAACAGATTAATACAACAGGATGACGTCCCTGAAACAGATTAATACAAGAGGACGAGGTCCCTGAAACAGATTAATACAAGAGGAAGAAGTCCCTTAAACAGATTAATACAACAGGACGAAGTCCCTAAAACAGATTAATAGAACAGGACAAGATACCAGAAACAGATTAATTCAAGAGGATGAGGTCCCAGAAACAGGTTAATACAACAGGACGAGGTCCTTGAAATAGATTAATACAACAGGACGATGTTTCTGAAACAGATTAATACAACAGGACGACGTCCCTGAAACTGATTAATACAAGAGGATGATGTTTCTGAAACAGATTAATACAACAGGACGACGTCCCTGAAACAGATTAATGCAGCAGGATGATGTCAGTGAAACAGATTAATACAACAGGACGAGGTCCCTGAAACTGATTAATAGAACAGGACGAGGTCCCTGAAGCAGGTTAATACAAGAGGACGAGGTCCGTGAAACAGATAAATACAACAGGACGAGGTCCCTGAAACAGATTAATAGAGTAGGACTAGGTCCCTGAAAGAGATTAATACAACAGGATGAGGTCCCTGTAACAGATTAATACAGCAGGACGATGTCCCTGTAACAGATTAATACAACAGGACGAGGTCCCTGAAACAGATTAATACAACAGGACGAGGTCCCTGTAACAGATTAATACAACAGGACAAGGTCCCTTTAACAGATTAATAGAACAGGACTAGGTCCCTGAAAGAGATTAATACAACAGGATGATGTCCCTGAAACAGATTAATGCAACAGGACGAGGTCCCTGAAACAGATTAATACAAGAGGACGAGGTCACTGTAACAGATTAATGCAACAGGACGAGGTCCTTGAAACAGATTAATACAACAGGACGAGGTCCCTGAAACAGATTAATACAAAAGGACGAGGTCCCTGAAAGAGATTAATACAAAAGGACGAGGTCCCTGAAACAGATTAATACAACAGGACGAGGTCCCTGAAACAGATTAATACAACAGGACGAGGTCCCTGAAACTGATTAATACAAGAGGACGAGGTCCCTGAAACAGATTAATACAACAGGACGAGGTCCCTGAAACAAATTAATACAAGAGGACGATGTTTCTGAAAAAGATTAATAAAACAGGACGACGTCCCTGAAACAGATTAATACAACAGGACGAGGTCACTGTAACAGATTAATACAACAGGATGATGTCCCTGAAACAGATTAATGCAACAGGACGAGGTCCCTGAAACAGATTAATACAAGAGGACGAGGTTCGTGTAACAGATTAATATAACAGGACGAGGTCCCTGAAACAGGTTAATACAACATGACGAGGTCCCTGGAACAGATTAATACACCAGGACGAGGTCCTTGAAACAGATTAATACAAAAGGACGAGGTCCCTAAAACAGATTAATATAACAGGACGAGGTCCCTGAAACAGATTAATACACCAGGACGAGGTCCCTAAAAGAGATTAATACAAAAGGACGAAGTTCCTGAAACAGATTAATACAAGAGGACGAGGTCCCAGAAACAGAATAATATAACAGGACGTGGTCCCTAAAACAGATTAATAGAACAGGACAAGATACCAGAAACAGATTAATTCAAGAGGATGAGGTCCCAGAAACAGGTTAATACAACAGGACGAGGTCCTTGAAATAGATTAATACAACAGGACGATGTTTCTGAAACAGATTAATACAACAGGACGACGTCCCTGAAACAGATTAATACAAGAGGACGAGGTCCCTGAAACTGATTAATACAACAGGACGAGGTCCCTGAAACAGATTAATAGAGCAGGACTAGGTCCCTGAAAGAGATTAATACAACAGGATGAGGTCCCTGTAACAGATTAATACAGCAAGACGATGTCCCTGTAACAGATTAATACAACAGGACGAGGTCCCTGAAACAGATTAATACAACGGGACGAGGTCCCTGTAACAGATTTATACAAGAGGACGAGGTCCCTGAAACAGATTAATACAAGAGGACGAGGTTCCTGAAACAGATTAATACAACAGGATGAGGTCCTTGAAACAGATTAATAACACAGGACGAGCTCTCTGAAACAGATTAATGCAACAGGACGAGGTCCCTGAAACAGATTAATACAAGAGGACGAGATCCCTGAAACAGATAAATACAACAGGACGAGGTCCCTGAAACAGATTAATACAAAAGGACGAGGTCCCTGAAACAGATTAATACAACAGGACGAGGTCCCTGAAACAGATTTATACAACAGGACGAGGTCCCTGAAACTGATTAATACAAGAGGACAAGGGCCCTGAAACAGATTAATAGAAGAGGACGAGGTCCGTGAAACAGATAAATACAACAGGACGAGGTCCCTGAAACAGATTAATAGAGCAGGATGAGGACCTGTAACAGATTAATACAACAGGACAAGGTCCCTGTAACAGATTAATGCAACAGGACGAGGTCCCTGAAACAGATTAATGCAACAGGACGAGGTCCCTGTAACAGATTATTGCAAGAGGACGAGGTCCCTGAAACAGATGAATACAAAAGGACGAGGTCCCTGTAACAGATTAATGCAACAGGACGAGGTCCTTGAAACAGATTAATGCAACAGGACGAGGTCCATGAAACAGATTAATACAACAGGACGAGGTCACTGAAACAGATTAATGCAACAGGACGAGGTCCCTGAAACAGATTAATACAACACGACGAGGTCCCTGAAACAGAATATTGCAACAGGACGAGGTCCCTGTATCAGATTAATGCAACAGGACGAGGTCCTTGTAACTGATTAATGCAATAGGACGAGGTCCCTGAAACAGATTAATACAACAGGACGAGGTCACTTAAACAGATTAATACAACAGGACAAGGTCCTTGAAACAGATTAATACAAAAGGACGAGGTCCCTGAAACAGATTTATACAACAGGATGACGTCCCTGAAACAGATTAATACAAGAGGACGAGGTCCCTGAAACAGATTAATGCAACAGGAAGAGGTCCGTGAAACAGATTAATACAACAGGACGAGGTCCCTGAAACAGATTAATGGAACAGGATGAGGTCCCTGAAACAGATTAATACAAGAGGACGAGATCCCTGAAACAGATAAATACAAGAGGACGAGGTCCCTGAAACAGATTAATACAACAGGACGAGGTCCCTGAAACAGATTAATGCAGCAGGATGATGTCAGTGAAACAGATTAATACAACAGGACGAGGTCCCTGAAACTGATTAATACAACAGGACGAGGTCCCTGAAGCAGGTTAATAGAAGAGGACGAGGTCCGTGAAACAGATAAATACAACAGGACGAGGTCCCTGAAACAGATTAATAGAGCAGGACTAGGTCCCTGAAAGAGATTAATACAACAGGATGAGGTCCCTGTAACAGATTAATACAACAGGACAAGGTCCCTTTAACAGATTAATAGAACAGGACTAGGTCCCTGAAAGAGATTAATACAACAGGATGACGTCCCTGAAACAGATTAATGCAACAGGACGAGGTCCCTGAAACAGATTAATACAAGAGGACGAGGTCACTGTAACAGATTAATGCAACAGGACGAGGTCACCGAAACAGATTAATACAACAGGACGAGGTCCCTGAAAAAGGTTAATACAAGAGGACGAGGTCCCTGAAACAGATTAATACAACAGGACGAGGTCCCAGAAACAGATTAATACAAGAGGACGAGGTTCGTGTAACAGATTAATATAACAGGACGAGGTCCCTGAAACAGGTTAATACAACATGACGAGGTCCCTGGAACAGATTAATACACCAGGATGAGGTCCTTGAAACAGATTAATACAAAAGGACGAGGTCCCTAAAACAGATTAATATAACAGGACGAGGTCCCTGAAACAGATTAATACACCAGGACGAGGTCCCTAAAAGAGATTAATACAAAAGGACGAAGTCCCTGAAACAGATTAATACAAGAGGACGAGGTCCCAGAAACAGATTAATATAACAGGACGAGGTCCCTGAAACAGGTTAATACAACAGGATGAGGTCCCTGTAACAGATTAATACAGCAAGACGATGTCCCTGTAACAGATTAATACAACAGGACGAGGTCCCTGAAAAAGATTAATACAACAGGACGAGGTCCCTGTAACAGATTAATACAACAGGACAAGGTCCCTTTAACAGATTAATAGAACAGGACTAGGTCCCTGAAAGAGATTAATACAACAGGATGAGGTCCCTGTAACAGATTAATACAGCAAGACGATGTCCCTGTAACAGATTAATACAACAGGACGAGGTCCCTGTAACAGATTAATGCAACAGGACGAGGTCCATGAAACAGATTAATACAACAGGACGAGATCCCTGAAACAGAATATTGCAACAGGACGAGGTCCCTGAAACAGATTAATACAACAGGATGAGATCCCTGTAACGGATTAATGCAACAGGACGAGGTCCCTGATACAGATTAATACAAGAGGACGTGATTCCTGAAACAGATATATACAACAGGACGAGGTCCCTGAAACAGATTAATACAACAGGACGAGATCCCTGAAACAGATTAATAGAACAGGACGAGGTACCTGAAACAGATAAATACAACAGGACAAGGTCCCTGAAACAGATTAATACAGCAGGACGATGTCCCTGTAACAGATTAATACAACAGGACGAGGTCCCTGAAACAGATTAATACAACAGGACGAGGACCCTGTAACAGATTAATACAACAGGATGATGTCCCTGAAACAGATTAATGCAACAGGACGAGGTCCCTGAAACGGATTAATACAAGAGGACGAGGTACCTGTAACAGATTAATGCAACAGGACGAGGTCCCTGAAACAGATTAATACAACAGGACGAGATCCCTGAAACAGATTAATAGAACAGGACGAGGTACCTGAAACAGATTAATGCAACAGGACGAGGTCCCTGAAACAGATTAATGCAACAGGACGAGGTCCCTGGAACAGATTATTGCAAGAGGACGAGGTCCCTGAAACAGATGAATACAAAAGGACGAGGTCCCTGTAACAGATTAATGTAACAGGACGAGGTCCCTGAAACAGATTAATGCAACAGGACGAGGTCCATGAAACAGGTTAATACAACAGGACGAGGTCACTGAAACAGATTAATGCAACAGGACGAGGTCCCTGAAACAGATTAATACAACAGGACGAGGTCCCTGAAACAGAATATTGCAACAGGACGAGGTCCCTGTATCAGATTAATGCAACAGGACGTGGTCCCTGTAACAGATTAATGCAATAGGACGAGGTCCCTGAAACAGATTAATACAACAGGACGAGGTCACTGAAACAGATTAATACAACAGGACGAGGTCCCTGAAACAGATTAATACAACAGGATGAGATCCTTGAAACAGATTAATACAACAGGACGAGGTCCCTGAAACAGATTAATGGAACAGGATGAGGTCCCTGAAACAGATTAATATTAGAGGACGAGATCCCTGAAACAGATAAATACAACAGGACGAGGTCCCTGAAACAGATTAATACAACAGGACGAGGTCCCTGAAACAGATTAATACAAGAGGACGAGGTCCCTGAAACAGATTAATGCAACAGGAAGAGGTCCCTGAAACTGATTAATACAACAGGACGAGGTTCCTGAAACAGATTAATGGAACAGGATGAGGTACCTGAAACAGATTAATACAAGAGGACGAGATTCCTGAAACAGATAAATACAACAGAACGAGGTCCCTGAAACAGATTAATACAACAGGACGAGGTCCCTGAAACAGATTAATGCAGCAGGATGATGTCAGTGAAACATATTAATACAACAGGACGAGGTCCCTGAAACTGATTAATACAACAGGACGAGGTCCCTGAAGCAGGTTAATACAAGAGGACGAGGTCCGTGAAACAGATAAATACAACAGGACGAGGTCCCTGAAAGAGATTAATACAACAGGATGAGGTCCCTGTAACAGATTAATACAACAGGACAAGATCCCTTTAACAGATTAATAGAACAGGACTAGGTCCCTGAAAGAGATTAATACAACAGGATGATGTCCCTGAAACAGATTAATGCAACAGGACGAGGTCCCTGAAACAGATTAATACAAGAGGACGAGGTCACTGTAACAGATTAATGCAACAGGACGAGGTCCCTGAAACAGATTAATACAACAGGACGAGGTCCCTGAAACAGGTTAATACAAGAGGACGAGGTCCCTGAAACAGATTAATACAACAGGACGAGGTCCCAGAAACAGATTAATACAAGAGGACGAGGTTCGTGTAATAGATTAATATAACAGGACGAGGTCCCTGAAACAGGTTAATACAACATGACGAGGTCCCTGGAACAGATTAATACACCAGGACGAGGTCCTTGAAACAGATTAATACAAAAGGACGAGGTCCCTAAAACAGATTAACATAACAGGACGAGGTCCCTGGAACAGATTAATACACCAGGACGAGGTCC
The DNA here is from genome assembly GCF_036971445.1 of Narcine bancroftii. Lineage (NCBI taxonomy): Eukaryota > Metazoa > Chordata > Chondrichthyes > Torpediniformes > Narcinidae > Narcine > Narcine bancroftii. Next base: position 8,128,992 of record NC_091470.1, on the reverse strand, counting down.
CTAAAAGAGATTAATACAAAAGGACGAAGTCCCTGAAACAGATTAATACAAGAGGACGAGGTCCCAGAAACAGAATAATATAACAGGACGTGGTCCCTAAAACAGATTAATAGAACAGGACAAGATACCAGAAACAGATTAATTCAAGAGGATGAGGTCCCAGAAACAGGTTAATACAACAGGACGAGGTCCTTGAAATAGATTAATAGAACAGGACGATGTTTCTGAAACAGATTAATACAACAGGACGAGGTCCCTGAAACAGATTAATACAACAGGACGAGGTCCCTGAAACAGATTAATGCAACAGGATGAGGTCCCTGAAACAGATTAATACAAGAGGACGAAGTCCCTGAAACAGATTAATACAACAGGACGAGGTCCCTGAAACAGATTAATACAACAGGACGAGGTCCATGAAACAGATTAATATAACAGGACGAGGTCCCTGAAACAGGTTAATACCAGAGGACGAGGTCCCTGAAACAGATTAATACAACAGGACGAGGTCCGAGAAACAGATTAATACAACAGGACGAGGTCCGTGTAACAGATTAATATAACAGGACGAGGTCGCTGAAACAGGTTAATACAACATGACGAGGTCCCTGAAACAGATTAATACAACAGGACAAGATCCCAGAAACAGATTAATTCAAGAGGATGAGGTCCCAGAAACAGGTTAATACAACAGGACGAGGTCCTTGAAATAGATTAATACAACAGGACGAGGTCGCTTAAACCAATTAATAGAACAGGACGAGGTCCCTAAAACAGATTAATACAAGAGGATGATGTTTCTGAAACAGATTAATACAACAGGACGACGTCCCTGGAACTGATTAATACAACAGGACGAGGTCCCTGAAACAGATTAATGCAGCAGGATGATGTCAGTGAAACAGATTAATACAACAGGACGAGGTCCTTGAAACTGATTAATACAACAGGACGAGGTCCCTGAAACAGATTAATACAAAAGGACGAGGTCCCTGAAACAGATTAATACAACAGGACGAGGTCCCTCAAACATATTAATACAACAGGACCAGGTCCCTGAAACAGATTAATGCAACAGGACGAGGTTCCTGAAATAGATACTACAACAGGACGATGTCCCTGTAACAGATTAATACAACAGGAGGAGGTCCCTGAAACAGATTAATATAACAGGACGAGGTCCCTGAAACTGATTAAAACAAGAGGACGAGGTCCCTGAAACAGTTTAATACAAGAGGACGAGGTCCGTGAAACAGATAAATACAACAGGACAAGGTCCCTGAAACAGATTAATACAACAGGACGAGGTCCCTGTAACAGATTAATACAACAGGATGATGTCCCTGAAACAGATTAATGCAACAGGACGAGGTCCCTGAAACAGATAAATAGAAGAGGTCGAGTTCCGTGTAACAGATTAATGCAACAGGACGAGGTCCCTGAAACAGATTAATAGAACAGGACGAGGTCCCTGAAACAGATTAATACAACAGGACGAGGTCCCTGTAACAGATTAATACAACAGGATGATGTCCCTGAAACAGGTTAATGCAACAGGACGAGGTCCCTGGAACAGATTATTGCAAGAGGACGAGGTCCCTGAAACAGATGAATACAAAAGGACGAGGTCCCTGTAACAGATTAATGTAACAGGACGAGGTCCCTGAAACAGATTAATGCAACAGGACGAGGTCCATGAAACAGGTTAATACAACAGGACGAGGTCACTGAAACAGATTAATGCAACAGGACGAGGTCCCTGAAACAGATTAATACAACAGGACGAGGTCCCTGAAACAGAATATTGCAACAGGACGAGGTCCCTGTATCAGATTAATGCAACAGGACGAGGTCCCTGTAACAGATTAATGCAATAGGACGAGGTCCCTGAAACAGATTAATACAACAGGACGAGGTCACTGAAACAGATTAATACAACAGGACGAGGTCCCTGAAACAGATTAATACAACAGGATGAGATCCCTGAAACAGATTAATACAACAGGACGAGGTCATTGTAACAGATTAATGCAACAGGACGAGGTCCCTGAAACAGATTAATACAACAGGACGAGGTCCCTGAAACAGGTTAATACAAGAGGACGAGGTCCCTGAAACAGATTAATACAACAGGACGAGGTCCCAGAAACAGATTAATACAAGAGGACGAGGTTCGTGTAATAGATTAATATAACAGGACGAGGTCCCTGAAACAGGTTAATACAACATGACGAGGTCCCTGGAACAGATTAATACACCAGGACGAGGTCCTTGAAACAGATTAATACAAAAGGACGAGGTCCCTAAAACAGATTAACATAACAGGACGAGGTCCCTGGAACAGATTAATACACCAGGACGAGGTCCCTAAAAGAGATTAATACAAAAGGACGAAGTCCCTGAAAAAGATTAATACAAGAGGACGAGGTCCCAGAAACAGAATAATATAACAGGACGAGGTCCATGAAACAGATTAATATAACAGGACGAGGTCCCTGAAACAGGTTAATACCAGAGGACGAGGTCCCTGAAACAGATTAATACAACAGGACGAGGTCCGAGAAACAGATTAATACAACAGGACGAGGTCCGTGTAACAGATTAATATAACAGGACGAGGTCGCTGAAACAGGTTAATACAACATGACGAGGTCCCTGAAACAGATTAATACAACAGGACAAGATCCCAGAAACAGATTAATTCAAGAGGATGAGGTCCCAGAAACAGGTTAATACAACAGGACGAGGTTCTTGAAATAGAATAATACAACAGGACGAGGTCGCTTAAACCAATTAATAGAACAGGACGAGGTCCCTAAAACAGATTAATACAAGAGGATGATGTTTCCAAAACAGATTAATACAACAGGACGACGTCCCTGGAACTGATTAATACAACAGGACGAGGTCCCTGAAACAGATTAATGCAGCAGGATGATGTCAGTGAAACAGATTAATACAACAGGACGAGGTCCTTGAAACTGATTAATACAACAGGACGAGGTCCCTGAAACAGATTAATACAAAAGGACGAGGTCCCTGAAACAGATTAATACAACAGGACGAGGTCCCTCAAACATATTAATACAACAGGACCAGGTCCCTGAAACAGATTAATGCAACAGGACGAGGTTCCTGAAATAGATACTACAACAGGACGATGTCCCTGTAACAGATTAATACAACAGGAGGAGGTCCCTGAAACAGATTAATATAACAGGACGAGGTCCCTGAAACTGATTAAAACAAGAGGACGAGGTCCCTGAAACAGTTTAATACAAGAGGACGAGGTCCGTGAAACAGATAAATACAACAGGACAAGGTCCCTGAAACAAATTAATACAACAGGACGAGGTCCCTGTAACAGATTAATACAACAGGATGATGTCCCTGAAACAGATTAATGCAACAGGACGAGGTCCCTGAAACAGATAAATAGAAGAGGACGAGTTCCGTGTAACAGATTAATGCAACAGGACGAGGTCACTGAAACAGATTAATAGAACAGGACGAGGTCCCTGAAACAGATTAATACAACAGGACGAGGTCCCTGTAACAGATTAATACAACAGGATGATGTCCCTGAAACAGGTTAATGCAACAGGACGAGGTCCCTGAAACAGATTAATACAAGAGGACGAGGTCACTGTAACAGATTAATGCAACAGGACGAGGTCCCTGAAACAGATTAATACAACAGGACGAGGTCCCTGAAACAGGTTAATACAAGAGGACGAGGTCCCTGAAACAGATTAATACAACAGGACGAGGTCCCAGAAACAGATTAATACAAGAGGACGAGGTTCGTGTAATAGATTAATATAACAGGACAAGGTCCCTGAAACAGGTTAATACAACATGACGAGGTCCCTGGAACAGATTAATACACCAGGACGAGGTCCTTGAAACAGATTAATACAAAAGGACGAGGTCCCTAAAACAGATTAACATAACAGGACGAGGTCCCTGGAACAGATTAATACACCAGGACGAGGTCCCTAAAAGAGATTAATACAAAAGGACGAAGTCCCTGAAACAGATTAATACAAGAGGACGAGGTCCCAGAAACAGAATAATATAACAGGACGTGGTCCCTAAAACAGATTAATAGAACAGGACAAGATACCAGAAACAGATTAATTCAAGAGGATGAGGTCCCAGAAACAGGTTAATACAACAGGACGAGGTCCTTGAAATAGATTAATAGAACAGGACGATGTTTCTGAAACAGATTAATACAACAGGACGAGGTCCCTGAAACAGATTAATACAACAGGACGAGGTCCCTGAAACAGATTAATGCAACAGGATGAGGTCCCTGAAACAGATTAATACAAGAGGACGAAGTCCCTGAAACAGATTAATACAACAGGACGAGGTCCCTGAAACAGATTAATACAACAGGACGAGGTCCCTGAAACAGATTAATACAACAGGATGAGGACCCTGTAACAGATTAATACAACAGGATGATGTCCCTGAAACAGATTAATGCAACAGGACGAGGTCCCTGAAACGGATTAATACAAGAGGACGAGGTACCTGTAACAGATTAATGCAACAGGACGAGGTCCCTGAAACAGATTAATACAACAGGACGAGATCCCTGAAACAGATTAATAGAACAGGACGAGGTACCTGAAACAGATTAATGCAACAGGACGAGGTCCCTGAAACAGATTAATGCAACAGGACGAGGTCCCTGGAACAGATTATTGCAAGAGGACGAGGTCCCTGAAACAGATGAATACAAAAGGACGAGGTCCCTGTAACAGATTAATGTAACAGGACGAGGTCCCTGAAACAGATTAATGCAACAGGACGAGGTCCATGAAACAGGTTAATACAACAGGACGAGGTCACTGAAACAGATTAATGCAACAGGACGAGGTCCCTGAAACAGATTAATACAACAGGACGAGGTCCCTGAAACAGAATATTGCAACAGGACGAGGTCCCTGTATCAGATTAATGCAACAGGACGAGGTCCCTGTAACAGATTAATGCAATAGGACGAGGTCCCTGAAACAGATTAATACAACAGGACGAGGTCACTGAAACAGATTAATACAACAGGACGAGGTCCCTGAAACAGATTAATACAACAGGATGAGATCCTTGAAACAGATTAATACAACAGGACGAGGTCCCTGAAACAGATTAATGGAACAGGATGAGGTCCCTGAAACAGATTAATATTAGAGGACGAGATCCCTGAAACAGATAAATACAACAGGACGAGGTCCCTGAAACAGATTAATACAACAGGACGAGGTCCCTGAAACAGATTAATACAAGAGGACGAGGTCCCTGAAACAGATTAATGCAACAGGAAGAGGTCCCTGAAACTGATTAATACAACAGGACGAGGTCCCTGAAACAGATTAATGGAACAGGATGAGGTACCTGAAACAGATTAATACAAGAGGACGAGATTCCTGAAACAGATAAATACAACAGAACGAGGTCCCTGAAACAGATTAATACAACAGGACGAGGTCCCTGAAACAGATTAATGCAGCAGGATGATGTCAGTGAAACATATTAATACAACAGGACGAGGTCCCTGAAACTGATTAATACAACAGGACGAGGTCCCTGAAGCAGGTTAATACAAGAGGACGAGGTCCGTGAAACAGATAAATACAACAGGACGAGGTCCCTGAAAGAGATTAATACAACAGGATGAGGTCCCTGTAACAGATTAATACAACAGGACAAGATCCCTTTAACAGATTAATAGAACAGGACTAGGTCCCTGAAAGAGATTAATACAACAGGATGATGTCCCTGAAACAGATTAATGCAACAGGACGAGGTCCCTGAAACAGATTAATACAAGAGGACGAGGTCACTGTAACAGATTAATGCAACAGGACGAGGTCCCTGAAACAGATTAATACAACAGGACGAGGTCCCTGAAACAGGTTAATACAAGAGGACGAGGTCCCTGAAACAGATTAATACAACAGGACGAGGTCCCAGAAACAGATTAATACAAGAGGACGAGGTTCGTGTAATAGATTAATATAACAGGACGAGGTCCCTGAAACAGGTTAATACAACATGACGAGGTCCCTGGAACAGATTAATACACCAGGACGAGGTCCTTGAAACAGATTAATACAAAAGGACGAGGTCCCTAAAACAGATTAACATAACAGGACGAGGTCCCTGGAACAGATTAATACACCAGGACGAGGTCCCTAAAAGAGATTAATACAAAAGGACGAAGTCCCTGAAACAGATTAATACAAGAGGACGAGGTCCCAGAAACAGAATAATATAACAGGACGTGGTCCCTAAAACAGATTAATAGAACAGGACAAGATACCAGAAACAGATTAATTCAAGAGGATGAGGTCCCAGAAACAGGTTAATACAACAGGACGAGGTCCTTGAAATAGATTAATAGAACAGGACGATGTTTCTGAAACAGATTAATACAACAGGACGAGGTCCCTGAAACAGATTAATACAACAGGACGAGGTCCCTGAAACAGATTAATGCAACAGGATGAGGTCCCTGAAACAGATTAATACAAGAGGACGAAGTCCCTGAAACAGATTAATACAACAGGACGAGGTCCCTGAAACAGATTAATACAACAGGACGAGGTCCATGAAACAGATTAATATAACAGGACGAGGTCCCTGAAACAGGTTAATACCAGAGGACGAGGTCCCTGAAACAGATTAATACAACAGGACGAGGTCCGAGAAACAGATTAATACAACAGGACGAGGTCCGTGTAACAGATTAATATAACAGGACGAGGTCGCTGAAACATGTTAATACAACATGACGAGGTCCCTGAAACAGATTAATACAACAGGACAAGATCCCAGAAACAGATTAATTCAAGAGGATGAGGTCCCAGAAACAGGTTAATACAACAGGACGAGGTCCTTGAAATAGATTAATACAACAGGACGAGGTCGCTTAAACCAATTAATAGAACAGGACGAGGTCCCTAAAACAGATTAATACAAGAGGATGATGTTTCTGAAACAGATTAATACAACAGGACGACGTCCCTGGAACTGATTAATACAACAGGACGAGGTCCCTGAAACAGATTAATGCAGCAGGATGATGTCAGTGAAACAGATTAATACAACAGGACGAGGTCCTTGAAACTGATTAATACAACAGGACGAGGTCCCTGAAACAGATTAATACAAAAGGACGAGGTCCCTGAAACAGATTAATACAACAGGACGAGGTCCCTCAAACATATTAATACAACAGGACCAGGTCCCTGAAACAGATTAATGCAACAGGACGAGGTTCCTGAAATAGATACTACAACAGGACGATGTCCCTGTAACAGATTAATACAACAGGAGGAGGTCCCTGAAACAGATTAATATAACAGGACGAGGTCCCTGAAACTGATTAAAACAAGAGGACGAGGTCCCTGAAACAGTTTAATACAAGAGGACGAGGTCCGTGAAACAGATAAATACAACAGGACAAGGTCCCTGAAACAGATTAATACAACAGGACGAGGTCCCTGTAACAGATTAATACAACAGGATGATGTCCCTGAAACAGATTAATGCAACAGGACGAGGTCCCTGAAACAGATAAATAGAAGAGGTCGAGTTCCGTGTAACAGATTAATGCAACAGGACGAGGTCCCTGAAACAGATTAATAGAACAGGACGAGGTCCCTGAAACAGATTAATACAACAGGACGAGGTCCCTGTAACAGATTAATACAACAGGATGATGTCCCTGAAACAGGTTAATGCAACAGGACGAGGTCCCTGGAACAGATTATTGCAAGAGGACGAGGTCCCTGAAACAGATGAATACAAAAGGACGAGGTCCCTGTAACAGATTAATGTAACAGGACGAGGTCCCTGAAACAGATTAATGCAACAGGACGAGGTCCATGAAACAGGTTAATACAACAGGACGAGGTCACTGAAACAGATTAATGCAACAGGACGAGGTCCCTGAAACAGATTAATACAACAGGACGAGGTCCCTGAAACAGAATATTGCAACAGGACGAGGTCCCTGTATCAGATTAATGCAACAGGACGAGGTCCCTGTAACAGATTAATGCAATAGGACGAGGTCCCTGAAACAGATTAATACAACAGGACGAGGTCACTGAAACAGATTAATACAACAGGACGAGGTCCCTGAAACAGATTAATACAACAGGATGAGATCCCTGAAACAGATTAATACAACAGGACGAGGTCATTGTAACAGATTAATGCAACAGGACGAGGTCCCTGAAACAGATTAATACAACAGGACGAGGTCCCTGAAACAGGTTAATACAAGAGGACGAGGTCCCTGAAACAGATTAATACAACAGGACGAGGTCCCAGAAACAGATTAATACAAGAGGACGAGGTTCGTGTAATAGATTAATATAACAGGACGAGGTCCCTGAAACAGGTTAATACAACATGACGAGGTCCCTGGAACAGATTAATACACCAGGACGAGGTCCTTGAAACAGATTAATACAACAGGACGAGGTCCCTGAAACAGATTAATACAACAGGACGAGGTCCCTGAAACAGATTAATGCAACAGGATGAGGTCCCTGAAACAGATTAATACAAGAGGACGAAGTCCCTGAAACAGATTAATACAACAGGACGAGGTCCCTGAAACAGATTAATACAACAGGACGAGGTCCATGAAACAGATTAATATAACAGGACGAGGTCCCTGAAACAGGTTAATACCAGAGGACGAGGTCCCTGAAACAGATTAATACAACAGGACGAGGTCCGAGAAACAGATTAATACAACAGGACGAGGTCCGTGTAACAGATTAATATAACAGGACGAGGTCGCTGAAACAGGTTAATACAACATGACGAGGTCCCTGAAACAGATTAATACAACAGGACAAGATCCCAGAAACAGATTAATTCAAGAGGATGAGGTCCCAGAAACAGGTTAATACAACAGGACGAGGTCCTTGAAATAGAATAATACAACAGGACGAGGTCGCTTAAACCAATTAATAGAACAGGACGAGGTCCCTAAAACAGATTAATACAAGAGGATGATGTTTCCAAAACAGATTAATACAACAGGACGACGTCCCTGGAACTGATTAATACAACAGGACGAGGTCCCTGAAACAGATTAATGCAGCAGGATGATGTCAGTGAAACAGATTAATACAACAGGACGAGGTCCTTGAAACTGATTAATACAACAGGACGAGGTCCCTGAAACAGATTAATACAAAAGGACGAGGTCCCTGAAACAGATTAATACAACAGGACGAGGTCCCTCAAACATATTAATACAACAGGACCAGGTCCCTGAAACAGATTAATGCAACAGGACGAGGTTCCTGAAATAGATACTACAACAGGACGATGTCCCTGTAACAGATTAATACAACAGGAGGAGGTCCCTGAAACAGATTAATATAACAGGACGAGGTCCCTGAAACTGATTAAAACAAGAGGACGAGGTCCCTGAAACAGTTTAATACAAGAGGACGAGGTCCGTGAAACAGATAAATACAACAGGACAAGGTCCCTGAAACAAATTAATACAACAGGACGAGGTCCCTGTAACAGATTAATACAACAGGATGATGTCCCTGAAACAGATTAATGCAACAGGACGAGGTCCCTGAAACAGATAAATAGAAGAGGACGAGTTCCGTGTAACAGATTAATGCAACAGGACGAGGTCACTGAAACAGATTAATAGAACAGGACGAGGTCCCTGAAACAGATTAATACAACAGGACGAGGTCCCTGTAACAGATTAATACAACAGGATGATGTCCCTGAAACAGGTTAATGCAACAGGACGAGGTCCCTGAAACAGATTAATACAAGAGGACGAGGTCACTGTAACAGATTAATGCAACAGGACGAGGTCCCTGAAACAGATTAATACAACAGGACGAGGTCCCTGAAACAGGTTAATACAAGAGGACGAGGTCCCTGAAACAGATTAATACAACAGGACGAGGTCCCAGAAACAGATTAATACAAGAGGACGAGGTTCGTGTAATAGATTAATATAACAGGACAAGGTCCCTGAAACAGGTTAATACAACATGACGAGGTCCCTGGAACAGATTAATACACCAGGACGAGGTCCTTGAAACAGATTAATACAAAAGGACGAGGTCCCTAAAACAGATTAACATAACAGGACGAGGTCCCTGGAACAGATTAATACACCAGGACGAGGTCCCTAAAAGAGATTAATACAAAAGGACGAAGTCCCTGAAACAGATTAATACAAGAGGACGAGGTCCCAGAAACAGAATAATATAACAGGACGTGGTCCCTAAAACAGATTAATAGAACAGGACAAGATACCAGAAACAGATTAATTCAAGAGGATGAGGTCCCAGAAACAGGTTAATACAACAGGACGAGGTCCTTGAAATAGATTAATAGAACAGGACGATGTTTCTGAAACAGATTAATACAACAGGACGAGGTCCCTGAAACAGATTAATACAACAGGACGAGGTCCCTGAAACAGATTAATGCAACAGGATGAGGTCCCTGAAACAGATTAATACAAGAGGACGAAGTCCCTGAAACAGATTAATACAACAGGACGAGGTCCCTGAAACAGATTAATACAACAGGACGAGGTCCCTGAAACAGATTAATACAACAGGACGAGGTCCCTCAAACATATTAATACAACAGGACGAGGTCCCTGAAACAGGTTAATACAAGAGGACGAGGTCCGTGAAACAGATTAATACAACAGGACGAGGTCCCTCAAACATATTAATACAACAGGACCAGGTCCCTGAAACAGATTAATGCAACAGGACGAGGTTCCTGAAATAGATTACTACAACAGGACGATGTCCCTGTAACAGATTAATACAACAGGAGGAGGTCCCTGAAACAGATTAATATAACAGGACGAGGTCCCTGAAACTGATTAAAACAAGAGGACGAGGTCCCTGAAACAGTTTAATACAAGAGGACGAGGTCCGTGAAACAGATAAATACAACAGGACGAGGTCCCTGAAACTGATTAATACAAGAGGACGAGGTCCGTGAAACAGATAAATACAACAGGACGAGGTCCCTGAAACAGATTAATAGAGCAGGACTAGGTCCCTGAAAGAGATTAATACAACAGGATGAGGTCCCTGTAACAGATTAATACAGCAAGACGATGTCCCTGTAACAGATTAATACAACAGGACGAGGTCCCTGAAACAGATTAATACAACAGGACGAGGTCCCTGTAACAGATTAATACAACAGGACAAGGTCCCTTTAACAGATTAATAGAACAGGACTAGGTCCCTGAAAGAGATTAATACAACAGGATGAGGTCCCTGTAACAGATTAATACAGCAAGACGATGTCCCTGTAACAGATTAATACAACAGGACGAGGTCCCTGTAACAGATTAATGCAACAGGACGAGGTCCATGAAACAGATTAATACAACAGGACGAGGTCCCTGAAACAGAATATTGCAACAGGACGAGGTCCCTGTAATGGATTAATGCAACAGGACGAGGTTCCTGTAATAGATGAATGCAATAGGACGAGGTCCCTGATACAGATTAATACAACAGGACGAGGTCCCTGAAACAGATTAATACAACAGGACGAGGTCCCTGAAACAGATTAATACAACAGGACGAGGTCCCTGATACAGATTAATACAACAGGACGAGGTCCCTGATACAGATTAATACAACAGGACGAGGTCCCTGATACAGATTAATACAACAGGACGAGATCCCTGAAACAGATAAATACAACAGGACGAGGTCCCTGAAACAGATTAATACAACAGGACGAGGTCCCAGAAACAGATTAATACAAGAGGACGAGGTTCGTGTAATAGATTAATATAACAGGACGAGGTCCCTGAAACAGGTTAATACAACATGACGAGGTCCCTGGAACAGATTAATACACCAGGACGAGGTCCTTGAAACAGATTAATACAAAAGGACGAGGTCCCTAAAACAGATTAACATAACAGGACGAGGTCCCTGGAACAGATTAATACACCAGGACGAGGTCCCTAAAAGAGATTAATACAAAAGGACGAAGTCCCTGAAACAGATTAATACAAGAGGACGAGGTCCCAGAAACAGAATAATATAACAGGACGTGGTCCCTAAAACAGATTAATAGAACAGGACAAGATACCAGAAACAGATTAATTCAAGAGGATGAGGTCCCAGAAACAGGTTAATACAACAGGACGAGGTCCTTGAAATAGATTAATAGAACAGGACGATGTTTCTGAAACAGATTAATACAACAGGACGAGGTCCCTGAAACAGATTAATACAACAGGACGAGGTCCCTGAAACAGATTAATGCAACAGGATGAGGTCCCTGAAACAGATTAATACAAGAGGACGAAGTCCCTGAAACAGATTAATACAACAGGACGAGGTCCCTGAAACAGATTAATACAACAGGACGAGGTCCATGAAACAGATTAATATAACAGGACGAGGTCCCTGAAACAGGTTAATACCAGAGGACGAGGTCCCTGAAACAGATTAATACAACAGGACGAGGTCCGAGAAACAGATTAATACAACAGGACGAGGTCCGTGTAACAGATTAATATAACAGGACGAGGTCGCTGAAACAGGTTAATACAACATGACGAGGTCCCTGAAACAGATTAATACAACAGGACAAGATCCCAGAAACAGATTAATTCAAGAGGATGAGGTCCCAGAAACAGGTTAATACAACAGGACGAGGTCCTTGAAATAGATTAATACAACAGGACGAGGTCGCTTAAACCAATTAATAGAACAGGACGAGGTCCCTAAAACAGATTAATACAAGAGGATGATGTTTCCAAAACAGATTAATACAACAGGACGACGTCCCTGGAACTGATTAATACAACAGGACGAGGTCCCTGAAACAGATTAATGCAGCAGGATGATGTCAGTGAAACAGATTAATACAACAGGACGAGGTCCTTGAAACTGATTAATACAACAGGACGAGGTCCCTGAAACAGATTAATACAAAAGGACGAGGTCCCTGAAACAGATTAATACAACAGGACGAGGTCCCTCAAACATATTAATACAACAGGACCAGGTCCCTGAAACAGATTAATGCAACAGGACGAGGTTCCTGAAATAGATACTACAACAGGACGATGTCCCTGTAACAGATTAATACAACAGGAGGAGGTCCCTGAAACAGATTAATATAACAGGACGAGGTCCCTGAAACTGATTAAAACAAGAGGACGAGGTCCCTGAAACAGTTTAATACAAGAGGACGAGGTCCGTGAAACAGATAAATACAACAGGACAAGGTCCCTGAAACAGATTAATACAACAGGACGAGGTCCCTGTAACAGATTAATACAACAGGATGATGTCCCTGAAACAGATTAATGCAACAGGACGAGGTCCCTGAAACAGATAAATAGAAGAGGACGAGTTCCGTGTAACAGATTAATGCAACAGGACGAGGTCCCTGAAACAGATTAATAGAACAGGACGAGGTCCCTGAAACAGATTAATACAACAGGACGAGGTCCCTGTAACAGATTAATACAACAGGATGATGTCCCTGAAACAGGTTAATGCAACAGGACGAGGTCCCTGAAACAGATTAATACAAGAGGACGAGGTCACTGTAACAGATTAATGCAACAGGACGAGGTCCCTGAAACAGATTAATACAACAGGACGAGGTCCCTGAAACAGGTTAATACAAGAGGACGAGGTCCCTGAAACAGATTAATACAACAGGACGAGGTCCCAGAAACAGATTAATACAAGAGGACGAGGTTCGTGTAATAGATTAATATAACAGGACAAGGTCCCTGAAACAGGTTAATACAACATGACGAGGTCCCTGGAACAGATTAATGCACCAGGACGAGGTCCTTGAAACAGATTAATACAAAAGGACGAGGTCCCTAAAACAGATTAACATAACAGGACGAGGTCCCTGGAACAGATTAATACACCAGGACGAGGTCCCTAAAAGAGATTAATACAAAAGGACGAAGTCCCTGAAACAGATTAATACAAGAGGACGAGGTCCCAGAAACAGAATAATATAACAGGACGTGGTCCCTAAAACAGATTAATAGAATAGGACAAGATACCAGAAACAGATTAATTCAAGAGGATGAGGTCCCAGAAACAGGTTAATACAACAGGACGAGGTCCTTGAAATAGATTAATAGAACAGGACGATGTTTCTGAAACAGATTAATACAACAGGACGAGGTCCCTGAAACAGATTAATACAACAGGACGAGGTCCCTGAAACAGATTAATGCAACAGGATGAGGTCCCTGAAACAGATTAATACAAGAGGACGAAGTCCCTGAAACAGATTAATACAACAGGACGAGGTCCCTGAAACAGATTAATACAACAGGACGAGGTCCCTGAAACAGATTAATACAACAGGACGAGGTCCCTCAAACATATTAATACAACAGGACGAGGTCCCTGAAACAGGTTAATACAAGAGGACGAGGTCCGTGAAACAGATTAATACAACAGGACGAGGTCCCTCAAACATATTAATACAACAGGACCAGGTCCCTGAAACAGATTAATGCAACAGGACGAGGTTCCTGAAATAGATTACTACAACAGGACGATGTCCCTGTAACAGATTAATACAACAGGAGGAGGTCCCTGAAACAGATTAATATAACAGGACGAGGTCCCTGAAACTGATTAAAACAAGAGGACGAGGTCCCTGAAACAGTTTAATACAAGAGGACGAGGTCCGTGAAACAGATAAATACAACAGGACGAGGTCCCTGAAACTGATTAATACAAGAGGACGAGGTCCGTGAAACAGATAAATACAACAGGACGAGGTCCCTGAAACAGATTAATAGAGCAGGACTAGGTCCCTGAAAGAGATTAATACAACAGGATGAGGTCCCTGTAACAGATTAATACAGCAAGACGATGTCCCTGTAACAGATTAATACAACAGGACGAGGTCCCTGAAACAGATTAATACAACAGGACGAGGTCCCTGTAACAGATTAATACAACAGGACAAGGTCCCTTTAACAGATTAATAGAACAGGACTAGGTCCCTGAAAGAGATTAATACGACAGGATGAGGTCCCTGTAACAGATTAATACAGCAAGACGATGTCCCTGTAACAGATTAATACAACAGGACGAGGTCCCTGTAACAGATTAATGCAACAGGACGAGGTCCATGAAACAGATTAATACAACAGGACGAGGTCCCTGAAACAGAATATTGCAACAGGACGAGGTCCCTGTAATGGATTAATGCAACAGGACGAGGTTCCTGTAATAGATGAATGCAATAGGACGAGGTCCCTGATACAGATTAATACAACAGGACGAGGTCCCTGAAACAGATTAATACAACAGGACGAGGTCCCTGAAACAGATTAATACAACAGGACGAGGTCCCTGAAACAGATTAATACAACAGGACGAGGTCCCTGATACAGATTAATACAACAGGACGAGGTCCCTGATACAGATTAATACAACAGGACGAGATCCCTGAAACAGATAAATACAACAGGACGAGGTCCCTGAAACAGATTAATACAAAAGGACGAGGTCCCTGAAACAGATTAATACAACAGGACGAGGTCCCTGAAACAGATTAATACAACAGGACGAGGTCCCTGAAACTGATTAATACAAGAGGACGAGGGCCCTGAAACAGATTAATACAAGAGGACGAGGTCCGTGAAACAGATAAATACAACAGGACGAGGTCCCTGAAACAGATTAATAGAGCAGGATGAGGACCTGTAACAGATTAATACAACAGGACAAGGTCCCTGTAACAGATTAATACAACAGGATGAGATCCCTGAAACAGATTAATACAACAGGACGAGGTCCCTGAAACAGATTAATGGAACAGGATGAGGTCCCTGAAACAGATTAATACAAGAGGACGAGGTCACTGTAACAGATTAATGCAACAGGACGAGGTCCCTGAAACAGATTAATACAACAGGACGAGGTCCCTGAAACAGGTTAATACAAGAGGACGAGGTCCCTGAAACAGATTAATACAACAGGACGAGGTCCCAGAAACAGATTAATACAAGAGGACGAGGTTCGTGTAATAGATTAATATAACAGGACGAGGTCCCTGAAACAGGTTAATACAACATGACGAGGTCCCTGGAACAGATTAATACACCAGGACGAGGTCCTTGAAACAGATTAATACAAAAGGACGAGGTCCCTAAAACAGATTAACATAACAGGACGAGGTCCCTGGAACAGATTAATACACCAGGACGAGGTCCCTAAAAGAGATTAATACAAAAGGACGAAGTCCCTGAAACAGATTAATACAAGAGGACGAGGTCCCAGAAACAGAATAATATAACAGGACGTGGTCCCTAAAACAGATTAATAGAACAGGACAAGATACCAGAAACAGATTAATTCAAGAGGATGAGGTCCCTGAAACAGATTAATGCAACAGGACGAGGTCCCTGAAACAGATAAATAGAAGAGGACGAGTTCCGTGTAACAGATTAATGCAACAGGACGAGGTCCCTGAAACAGATTAATAGAACAGGACGAGGTCCCTGAAACAGATTAATACAACAGGACGAGGTCCCTGTAACAGATTAATACAACAGGATGATGTCCCTGAAACAGGTTAATGCAACAGGACGAGGTCCCTGAAACAGATTAATACAAGAGGACGAGGTCACTGTAACAGATTAATGCAACAGGACGAGGTCCCTGAAACAGATTAATACAACAGGACGAGGTCCCTGAAACAGGTTAATACAAGAGGACGAGGTCCCTGAAACAGATTAATACAACAGGACGAGGTCCCAGAAACAGATTAATACAAGAGGACGAGGTTCGTGTAATAGATTAATATAACAGGACAAGGTCCCTGAAACAGGTTAATACAACATGACGAGGTCCCTGGAACAGATTAATACACCAGGACGAGGTCCTTGAAACAGATTAATACAAAAGGACGAGGTCCCTAAAACAGATTAACATAACAGGACGAGGTCCCTGGAACAGATTAATACACCAGGACGAGGTCCCTAAAAGAGATTAATGCAAAAGGACGAAGTCCCTGAAACAGATTAATACAAGAGGACGAGGTCCCAGAAACAGAATAATATAACAGGACGTGGTCCCTAAAACAGATTAATAGAACAGGACAAGATACCAGAAACAGATTAATTCAAGAGGATGAGGTCCCAGAAACAGGTTAATACAACAGGACGAGGTCCTTGAAATAGATTAATAGAACAGGACGATGTTTCTGAAACAGATTAATACAACAGGACGAGGTCCCTGAAACAGATTAATACAACAGGACGAGGTCCCTGAAACAGATTAATGCAACAGGATGAGGTCCCTGAAACAGATTAATACAAGAGGACGAAGTCCCTGAAACAGATTAATACAACAGGACGAGGTCCCTGAAACAGATTAATACAACAGGACGAGGTCCCTGAAACAGATTAATACAACAGGACGAGGTCCCTCAAACATATTAATACAACAGGACGAGGTCCCTGAAACAGGTTAATACAAGAGGACGAGGTCCGTGAAACAGATTAATACAACAGGACGAGGTCCCTCAAACATATTAATACAACAGGACCAGGTCCCTGAAACAGATTAATGCAACAGGACGAGGTTCCTGAAATAGATTACTACAACAGGACGATGTCCCTGTAACAGATTAATACAACAGGAGGAGGTCCCTGAAACAGATTAATATAACAGGACGAGGTCCCTGAAACTGATTAAAACAAGAGGACGAGGTCCCTGAAACAGTTTAATACAAGAGGACGAGGTCCGTGAAACAGATAAATACAACAGGACGAGGTCCCTGAAACTGATTAATACAAGAGGACGAGGTCCGTGAAACAGATAAATACAACAGGACGAGGTCCCTGAAACAGATTAATAGAGCAGGACTAGGTCCCTGAAAGAGATTAATACAACAGGATGAGGTCCCTGTAACAGATTAATACAGCAAGACGATGTCCCTGTAACAGATTAATACAACAGGACGAGGTCCCTGAAACAGATTAATACAACAGGACGAGGTCCCTGTAACAGATTAATACAACAGGACAAGGTCCCTTTAACAGATTAATAGAACAGGACTAGGTCCCTGAAAGAGATTAATACGACAGGATGAGGTCCCTGTAACAGATTAATACAGCAAGACGATGTCCCTGTAACAGATTAATACAACAGGACGAGGTCCCTGTAACAGATTAATGCAACAGGACGAGGTCCATGAAACAGATTAATACAACAGGACGAGGTCCCTGAAACAGAATATTGCAACAGGACGAGGTCCCTGTAATGGATTAATGCAACAGGACGAGGTTCCTGTAATAGATGAATGCAATAGGACGAGGTCCCTGATACAGATTAATACAACAGGACGAGGTCCCTGAAACAGATTAATACAACAGGACGAGGTCCCTGAAACAGATTAATACAACAGGACGAGGTCCCTGATACAGATTAATACAACAGGACGAGGTCCCTGATACAGATTAATACAACAGGACGAGGTCCCTGATACAGATTAATACAACAGGACGAGATCCCTGAAACAGATAAATACAACAGGACGAGGTCCCTGAAACAGATTAATACAAAAGGACGAGGTCCCTGAAACAGATTAATACAACAGGACGAGGTCCCTGAAACAGATTAATACAACAGGACGAGGTCCCTGAAACTGATTAATACAAGAGCACGAGGGCCCTGAAACAGATTAATACAAGAGGACGAGGTCCGTGAAACAGATAAATACAACAGGACGAGGTCCCTGAAACAGATTAATAGAGCAGGATGAGGACCTGTAACAGATTAATACAACAGGACAAGGTCCCTGTAACAGATTAATACAACAGGATGAGATCCCTGAAACAGATTAATACAACAGGACGAGGTCCCTGAAACAGATTAATGGAACAGGATGAGGTCCCTGAAACAGATTAATACAAGAGGACGAGGTCACTGTAACAGATTAATGCAACAGGACGAGGTCCCTGAAACAGATTAATACAACAGGACGAGGTCCCTGAAACAGGTTAATACAAGAGGACGAGGTCCCTGAAACAGATTAATACAACAGGACGAGGTCCCAGAAACAGATTAATACAAGAGGACGAGGTTCGTGTAATAGATTAATATAACAGGACGAGGTCCCTGAAACAGGTTAATACAACATGACGAGGTCCCTGGAACAGATTAATACACCAGGACGAGGTCCTTGAAACAGATTAATACAAAAGGACGAGGTCCCTAAAACAGATTAACATAACAGGACGAGGTCCCTGGAACAGATTAATACACCAGGACGAGGTCCCTAAAAGAGATTAATACAAAAGGACAAAGTCCCTGAAACAGATTAATACAAGAGGACGAGGTCCCAGAAACAGAATAATATAACAGGACGTGGTCCCTAAAACAGATTAATAGAACAGGACAAGATACCAGAAACAGATTAATTCAAGAGGATGAGGTCCCAGAAACAGGTTAATACAACAGGACGAGGTCCTTGAAATAGATTAATAGAACAGGACGATGTTTCTGAAACAGATTAATACAACAGGACGAGGTCCCTGAAACAGATTAATACAACAGGACGAGGTCCCTGAAACAGATTAATGCAACAGGATGAGGTCCCTGAAACAGATTAATACAAGAGGACGAAGTCCCTGAAACAGATTAATACAACAGGACGAGGTCCCTGAAACAGATTAATACAACAGGACGAGGTCCATGAAACAGGTTAATGCAACAGGACGAGGTCCCTGAAACAGATTAATACAAGAGGACGAGGTCACTGTAACAGATTAATGCAACAGGACGAGGTCCCTGAAACAGATTAATACAACAGGACGAGGTCCCTGAAACAGGTTAATACAAGAGGACGAGGTCCCTGAAACAGATTAATACAACAGGACGAGGTCCCAGAAACAGATTAATACAAGAGGACGAGGTTCGTGTAATAGATTAATATAACAGGACAAGGTCCCTGAAACAGGTTAATACAACATGACGAGGTCCCTGGAACAGATTAATACACCAGGACGAGGTCCTTGAAACAGATTAATACAAAAGGACGAGGTCCCTAAAACAGATTAACATAACAGGACGAGGTCCCTGGAACAGATTAATACACCAGGACGAGGTCCCTAAAAGAGATTAATACAAAAGGACGAAGTCCCTGAAACAGATTAATACAAGAGGACGAGGTCCCAGAAACAGAATAATATAACAGGACGTGGTCCCTAAAACAGATTAATAGAACAGGACAAGATACCAGAAACAGATTAATTCAAGAGGATGAGGTCCCAGAAACAGGTTAATACAACAGGACGAGGTCCTTGAAATAGATTAATAGAACAGGACGATGTTTCTGAAACAGATTAATACAACAGGACGAGGTCCCTGAAACAGATTAATACAACAGGACGAGGTCCCTGAAACAGATTAATGCAACAGGATGAGGTCCCTGAAACAGATTAATACAAGAGGACGAAGTCCCTGAAACAGATTAATACAACAGGACGAGGTCCCTGAAACAGATTAATACAACAGGACGAGGTCCCTGAAACAGATTAATACAACAGGACGAGGTCCCTCAAACATATTAATACAACAGGACGAGGTCCCTGAAACAGGTTAATACAAGAGGACGAGGTCCGTGAAACAGATTAATACAACAGGACGAGGTCCCTCAAACATATTAATACAACAGGACCAGGTCCCTGAAACAGATTAATGCAACAGGACGAGGTTCCTGAAATAGATTACTACAACAGGACGATGTCCCTGTAACAGATTAATACAACAGGAGGAGGTCCCTGAAACAGATTAATATAACAGGACGAGGTCCCTGAAACTGATTAAAACAAGAGGACGAGGTCCCTGAAACAGTTTAATACAAGAGGACGAGGTCCGTGAAACAGATAAATACAACAGGACGAGGTCCCTGAAACTGATTAATACAAGAGGACGAGGTCCGTGAAACAGATAAATACAACAGGACGAGGTCCCTGAAACAGATTAATAGAGCAGGACTAGGTCCCTGAAAGAGATTAATACAACAGGATGAGGTCCCTGTAACAGATTAATACAGCAAGACGATGTCCCTGTAACAGATTAATACAACAGGACGAGGTCCCTGAAACAGATTAATACAACAGGACGAGGTCCCTGTAACAGATTAATACAACAGGACAAGGTCCCTTTAACAGATTAATAGAACAGGACTAGGTCCCTGAAAGAGATTAATACGACAGGATGAGGTCCCTGTAACAGATTAATACAGCAAGACGATGTCCCTGTAACAGATTAATACAACAGGACGAGGTCCCTGTAACAGATTAATGCAACAGGACGAGGTCCATGAAACAGATTAATACAACAGGACGAGGTCCCTGAAACAGAATATTGCAACAGGACGAGGTCCCTGTAATGGATTAATGCAACAGGACGAGGTTCCTGTAATAGATGAATGCAATAGGACGAGGTCCCTGATACAGATTAATACAACAGGACGAGGTCCCTGAAACAGATTAATACAACAGGACGAGGTCCCTGAAACAGATTAATACAACAGGACGAGGTCCCTGATACAGATTAATACAACAGGACGAGGTCCCTGATACAGATTAATACAACAGGACGAGGTCACTGATACAGATTAATACAACAGGACGAGATCCCTGAAACAGATAAATACAACAGGACGAGGTCCCTGAAACAGATTAATACAAAAGGACGAGGTCCCTGAAACAGATTAATACAACAGGACGAGGTCCCTGAAACAGATTAATACAACAGGACGAGGTCCCTGAAACTGATTAATACAAGAGCACGAGGGCCCTGAAACAGATTAATACAAGAGGACGAGGTCCGTGAAACAGATAAATACAACAGGACGAGGTCCCTGAAACAGATTAATAGAGCAGGATGAGGACCTGTAACAGATTAATACAACAGGACAAGGTCCCTGTAACAGATTAATACAACAGGATGAGATCCCTGAAACAGATTAATACAACAGGACGAGGTCCCTGAAACAGATTAATGGAACAGGATGAGGTCCCTGAAACAGATTAATACAAGAGGACGAGGTCACTGTAACAGATTAATGCAACAGGACGAGGTCCCTGAAACAGATTAATACAACAGGACGAGGTCCCTGAAACAGGTTAATACAAGAGGACGAGGTCCCTGAAACAGATTAATACAACAGGACGAGGTCCCAGAAACAGATTAATACAAGAGGACGAGGTTCGTGTAATAGATTAATATAACAGGACGAGGTCCCTGAAACAGGTTAATACAACATGACGAGGTCCCTGGAACAGATTAATACACCAGGACGAGGTCCTTGAAACAGATTAATACAAAAGGACGAGGTCCCTAAAACAGATTAACATAACAGGACGAGGTCCCTGGAACAGATTAATACACCAGGACGAGGTCCCTAAAAGAGATTAATACAAAAGGACGAAGTCCCTGAAACAGATTAATACAAGAGGACGAGGTCCCAGAAACAGAATAATATAACAGGACGTGGTCCCTAAAACAGATTAATAGAACAGGACAAGATACCAGAAACAGATTAATTCAAGAGGATGAGGTCCCAGAAACAGGTTAATACAACAGGACGAGGTCCTTGAAATAGATTAATAGAACAGGACGATGTTTCTGAAACAGATTAATACAACAGGACGAGGTCCCTGAAACAGATTAATACAACAGGACGAGGTCCCTGAAACAGATTAATGCAACAGGATGAGGTCCCTGAAACAGATTAATACAAGAGGACGAAGTCCCTGAAACAGATTAATACAACAGGACGAGGTCCCTGAAACAGATTAATACAACAGGACGAGGTCCATGAAACAGATTAATATAACAGGACGAGGTCCCTGAAACAGGTTAATACCAGAGGACGAGGTCCCTGAAACAGATTAATACAACAGGACGAGGTCCGAGAAACAGATTAATACAACAGGACGAGGTCCGTGTAACAGATTAATATAACAGGACGAGGTCGCTGAAACAGGTTAATACAACATGACGAGGTCCCTGAAACAGATTAATACAACAGGACAAGATCCCAGAAACAGATTAATTCAAGAGGATGAGGTCCCAGAAACAGGTTAATACAACAGGACGAGGTCCTTGAAATAGATTAATACAACAGGACGAGGTCGCTTAAACCAATTAATAGAACAGGACGAGGTCCCTAAAACAGATTAATACAAGAGGATGATGTTTCCAAAACAGATTAATACAACAGGACGACGTCCCTGGAACTGATTAATACAACAGGACGAGGTCCCTGAAACAGATTAATGCAGCAGGATGATGTCAGTGAAACAGATTAATACAACAGGACGAGGTCCTTGAAACTGATTAATACAACAGGACGAGGTCCCTGAAACAGATTAATACAAAAGGACGAGGTCCCTGAAACAGATTAATACAACAGGACGAGGTCCCTCAAACATATTAATACAACAGGACCAGGTCCCTGAAACAGATTAATGCAACAGGACGAGGTTCCTGAAATAGATACTACAACAGGACGATGTCCCTGTAACAGATTAATACAACAGGAGGAGGTCCCTGAAACAGATTAATATAACAGGACGAGGTCCCTGAAACTGATTAAAACAAGAGGACGAGGTCCCTGAAACAGTTTAATACAAGAGGACGAGGTCCGTGAAACAGATAAATACAACAGGACAAGGTCCCTGAAACAGATTAATACAACAGGACGAGGTCCCTGTAACAGATTAATACAACAGGATGATGTCCCTGAAACAGATTAATGCAACAGGACGAGGTCCCTGAAACAGATAAATAGAAGAGGACGAGTTCCGTGTAACAGATTAATGCAACAGGACGAGGTCCCTGAAACAGATTAATAGAACAGGACGAGGTCCCTGAAACAGATTAATACAACAGGACGAGGTCCCTGTAACAGATTAATACAACAGGATGATGTCCCTGAAACAGGTTAATGCAACAGGACGAGGTCCCTGAAACAGATTAATACAAGAGGACGAGGTCACTGTAACAGATTAATGCAACAGGACGAGGTCCCTGAAACAGATTAATACAACAGGACGAGGTCCCTGAAACAGGTTAATACAAGAGGACGAGGTCCCTGAAACAGATTAATACAACAGGACGAGGTCCCAGAAACAGATTAATACAAGAGGACGAGGTTCGTGTAATAGATTAATATAACAGGACGAGGTCCCTGAAACAGGTTAATACAACATGACGAGGTCCCTGGAACAGATTAATACACCAGGACGAGGTCCTTGAAACAGATTAATACAAAAGGACGAGGTCCATAAAACAGATTAACATAACAGGACGAGGTCCCTGGAACAGATTAATACACCAGGACGAGGTCCCTAAAAGAGATTAATACAAAAGGACGAAGTCCCTGAAACAGATTAATACAAGAGGACGAGGTCCCAGAAACAGAATAATATAACAGGACGTGGTCCCTAAAACAGATTAATAGAACAGGACAAGATACCAGAAACAGATTAATTCAAGAGGATGAGGTCCCAGAAACAGGTTAATACAACAGGACGAGGTCCTTGAAATAGATTAATAGAACAGGACGATGTTTCTGAAACAGATTAATACAACATGACGAGGTCCCTGAAACAGATTAATACAACAGGACGAGGTCCCTGAAACAGATTAATGCAACAGGATGAGGTCCCTGAAACAGATTAATACAAGAGGACGAAGTCCCTGAAACAGATTAATACAACAGGACGAGGTCCCTGAAACAGATTAATACAACAGGACGAGGTCCCTGAAACAGATTAATACAACAGGACGAGGTCCCTCAAACATATTAATACAACAGGACGAGGTCCCTGAAACAGGTTAATACAAGAGGACGAGGTCCGTGAAACAGATTAATACAACAGGACGAGGTCCCTCAAACATATTAATACAACAGGACCAGGTCCCTGAAACAGATTAATGCAACAGGACGAGGTTCCTGAAATAGATTACTACAACAGGACGATGTCCCTGTAACAGATTAATACAACAGGAGGAGGTCCCTGAAACAGATTAATATAACAGGACGAGGTCCCTGAAACTGATTAAAACAAGAGGACGAGGTCCCTGAAACAGTTTAATACAAGAGGACGAGGTCCGTGAAACAGATAAATAC
Source organism: Narcine bancroftii (assembly GCF_036971445.1). Taxonomy (NCBI): domain Eukaryota; kingdom Metazoa; phylum Chordata; class Chondrichthyes; order Torpediniformes; family Narcinidae; genus Narcine; species Narcine bancroftii. Next base: position 8,103,768 of record NC_091470.1, on the reverse strand, counting down.
AACAGGACGAGGTCCCTGAAACTGATTAATACAAGAGGACGAGGTCCGTGAAACAGATAAATACAACAGGACGAGGTCCCTGAAACAGATTAATAGAGCAGGACTAGGTCCCTGAAAGAGATTAATACAACAGGATGAGGTCCCTGTAACAGATTAATACAGCAAGACGATGTCCCTGTAACAGATTAATACAACAGGACGAGGTCCCTGAAACAGATTAATACAACAGGACGAGGTCCCTGTAACAGATTAATACAACAGGACAAGGTCCCTTTAACAGATTAATAGAACAGGACTAGGTCCCTGAAAGAGATTAATACAACAGGATGAGGTCCCTGTAACAGATTAATACAGCAAGACGATGTCCCTGTAACAGATTAATACAACAGGACGAGGTCCCTGTAACAGATTAATGCAACAGGACGAGGTCCATGAAACAGATTAATACAACAGGACGAGGTCCCTGAAACAGAATATTGCAACAGGACGAGGTCCCTGTAATGGATTAATGCAACAGGACGAGGTTCCTGTAATAGATTAATCCAATAGGACGAGGTCCCTGATACAGATTAATACAACAGGACGAGGTCCCTGAAACAGATTAATACAACAGGACGAGGTCCCTGAAACAGATTAATACAACAGGACGAGGTCCCTGATACAGATTAATACAACAGGACGAGGTCCCTGATACAGATTAATACAACAGGACGAGGTCCCTGATACAGATTAATACAACAGGACGAGATCCCTGAAACAGATAAATACAACAGGACGAGCTCCCTGAAACAGATTAATACAAAAGGACGAGGTCCCTGAAACAGATTAATACAACAGGACAAGGTCCCTGAAACAGATTAATACAACAGGACGAGGTCCCTGAAACTGATTAATACAAGAGGACGAGGGCCCTGAAACAGATTAATACAAGAGGACGAGGTCCGTGAAACAGATAAATACAACAGGACGAGGTCCCTGAAACAGATTAATAGAGCAGGATGAGGTCCCTGTAACAGATTAATACAGCAAGACGATGTCCCTGTAACAGATTAATACAACAGGACGAGGTCCCTGAAACAGATTAATACAACGGGACGAGGTCCCTGTAACAGATTTATACAAGAGGACGAGGTCCCTGAAACAGATTAATACAAGAGGACGAGGTTCCTGAAACAGATTAATACAACAGGATGAGGTCCTTGAAACAGATTAATAACACAGGACGAGCTCTCTGAAACAGATTAATGCAACAGGACGAGGTCCCTGAAACAGATTAATACAAGAGGACGAGATCCCTGAAACAGATAAATACAACAGGACGAGGTCCCTGAAACAGATTAATACAAAAGGACGAGGTCCCTGAAACAGATTAATACAACAGGACGAGGTCCCTGAAACAGATTTATACAACAGGACGAGGTCCCTGAAACTGATTAATACAAGAGGACAAGGGCCCTGAAACAGATTAATAGAAGAGGACGAGGTCCGTGAAACAGATAAATACAACAGGACGAGGTCCCTGAAACAGATTAATAGAGCAGGATGAGGACCTGTAACAGATTAATACAACAGGACAAGGTCCCTGTAACAGATTAATGCAACAGGACGAGGTCCCTGAAACAGATTAATGCAACAGGACGAGGTCCCTGTAACAGATTATTGCAAGAGGACGAGGTCCCTGAAACAGATGAATACAAAAGGACGAGGTCCCTGTAACAGATTAATGCAACAGGACGAGGTCCTTGAAACAGATTAATGCAACAGGACGAGGTCCATGAAACAGATTAATACAACAGGACGAGGTCACTGAAACAGATTAATGCAACAGGACGAGGTCCCTGAAACAGATTAATACAACACGACGAGGTCCCTGAAACAGAATATTGCAACAGGACGAGGTCCCTGTATCAGATTAATGCAACAGGACGAGGTCCTTGTAACTGATTAATGCAATAGGACGAGGTCCCTGAAACAGATTAATACAACAGGACGAGGTCACTTAAACAGATTAATACAACAGGACGAGGTCCCTGAAACAGATTAATACAAAAGGACGAGGTCCCTGAAACAGATTAATACAACAGGATGACGTCCCTGAAACAGATTAATACAAGAGGACGAGGTCCCTGAAACAGATTAATGCAACAGGAAGAGGTCCGTGAAACAGATTAATACAACAGGACGAGGTCCCTGAAACAGATTAATGGAACAGGATGAGGTCCCTGAAACAGATTAATAGAACAGGACGAGGTCCCTGAAACAGATTAATACAACAGGACGAGGTCCCTGAAGCAGGTTAATAGAAGAGGACGAGGTCCGTGAAACAGATAAATATAACAGGACGAGGTCCCTGAAACAGATTAATAGAGCAGGACTAGGTCCCTGAAAGAGATTAATACAACAGGATGAGGTCCCTGTAACAGATTAATACAACAGGACAAGGTCCCTTTAACAGATTAATAGAACAGGACTAGGTCCCTGAAAGAGATTAATACAACAGGATGACGTCCCTGAAACAGATTAATGCAACAGGACGAGGTCCCTGAAACAGATTAATACAAGAGGACGAGGTCACTGTAACAGATTAATGCAACAGGACGAGGTCACCGAAACAGATTAATACAACAGGACGAGGTCCCTGAAAAAGGTTAATACAAGAGGACGAGGTCCCTGAAACAGATTAATACAACAGGACGAGGTCCCAGAAACAGATTAATACAAGAGGACGAGGTTCGTGTAACAGATTAATATAACAGGACGAGGTCCCTGAAACAGGTTAATACAACATGACGAGGTCCCTGGAACAGATTAATACACCAGGATGAGGTCCTTGAAACAGATTAATACAAAAGGACGAGGTCCCTAAAACAGATTAATATAACAGGACGAGGTCACTGAAACAGATTAATACACCAGGACGAGGTCCCTAAAAGAGATTAATACAAAAGGACGAAGTCCCTGAAACAGATTAATACAAGAGGACGAGGTCCCAGAAACAGATTAATATAACAGGACGAGGTCCCTGAAACAGGTTAATACAACAGGATGAGGTCCCTGTAACAGATTAATACAGCAAGACGATGTCCCTGTAACAGATTAATACAACAGGACGAGGTCCCTGAAAAAGATTAATACAACAGGACGAGGTCCCTGTAACAGATTAATACAACAGGACAAGGTCCCTTTAACAGATTAATAGAACAGGACTAGGTCCCTGAAAGAGATTAATACAACAGGATGAGGTCCCTGTAACAGATTAATACAGCAAGACGATGTCCCTGTAACAGATTAATACAACAGGACGAGGTCCCTGTAACAGATTAATGCAACAGGACGAGGTCCATGAAACAGATTAATACAACAGGACGAGGTCCCTGAAACAGAATATTGCAACAGGACGAGGTCCCTGAAACAGATTAATACAACAGGATGAGATCCCTGTAACGGATTAATGCAACAGGACGAGGTCCCTGATACAGATTAATACAAGAGGACGTGATTCCTGAAACAGATATATACAACAGGACGAGGTCCCTGAAACAGATTAATACAACAGGACGAGATCCCTGAAACAGATTAATAGAACAGGACGAGGTACCTGAAACAGATAAATACAACAGGACAAGGTCCCTGAAACAGATTAATACAGCAGGACGATGTCCCTGTAACAGATTAATACAACAGGACGAGGTCCCTGAAACAGATTAATACAACAGGACGAGGACCCTGTAACAGATTAATACAACAGGATGATGTCCCTGAAACAGATTAATGCAACAGGACGAGGTCCCTGAAACGGATTAATACAAGAGGACGAGGTACCTGTAACAGATTAATGCAACAGGACGAGGTCCCTGAAACAGATTAATACAACAGGACGAGATCCCTGAAACAGATTAATAGAACAGGACGAGGTACCTGAAACAGATTAATGCAACAGGACGAGGTCCCTGAAACAGATTAATGCAACAGGACGAGGTCCCTGGAACAGATTATTGCAAGAGGACGAGGTCCCTGAAACAGATGAATACAAAAGGACGAGGTCCCTGTAACAGATTAATGTAACAGGACGAGGTCCCTGAAACAGATTAATGCAACAGGACGAGGTCCATGAAACAGGTTAATACAACAGGACGAGGTCACTGAAACAGATTAATGCAACAGGACGAGGTCCCTGAAACAGATTAATACAACAGGACGAGGTCCCTGAAACAGAATATTGCAACAGGACGAGGTCCCTGTATCAGATTAATGCAACAGGACGAGGTCCCTGTAACAGATTAATGCAATAGGACGAGGTCCCTGAAACAGATTAATACAACAGGACGAGGTCACTGAAACAGATTAATACAACAGGACGAAGTCACTGAAACAGATTAATACAACAGGATGAGATCCCTGAAACAGATTAATACAACAGGACGAGGTCCCTGAAACAGATTAATGGAACAGGATGAGGTCCCTGAAACAGATTAATATTAGAGGACGAGATCCCTGAAACAGATAAATACAACAGGACGAGGTCCCTGAAACAGATTAATACAACAGGACGATGTCCCTGAAACAGATTAATACAAGAGGACGAGGTCCCTGAAACAGATTAATGCAACAGGAAGAGGTCCCTGAAACTGATTAATACAACAGGACGAGGTCCCTGAAACAGATTAATGGAACAGGATGAGGTCCCTGAAACAGATTAATACAAGAGGACGAGATTCCTGAAACAGATAAATACAACAGAACGAGGTCCCTGAAACAGATTAATACAACAGGACGAGGTCCCTGAAACAGATTAATGCAGCAGGATGATGTCAGTGAAACATATTAATACAACAGGACGAGGTCCCTGAAACTGATTAATACAACAGGACGAGGTCCCTGAAGCAGGTTAATACAAGAGGACGAGGTCCGTGAAACAGATAAATACAACAGGACGAGGTCCCTGAAAGAGATTAATACAACAGGATGAGGTCCCTGTAACAGATTAATACAACAGGACAAGATCCCTTTAACAGATTAATAGAACAGGACTAGGTCCCTGAAAGAGATTAATACAACAGGATGATGTCCCTGAAACAGATTAATGCAACAGGACGAGGTCCCTGAAACAGATTAATACAAGAGGACGAGGTCACTGTAACAGATTAATGCAACAGGACGAGGTCCCTGAAACAGATTAATACAACAGGACGAGGTCCCTGAAACAGGTTAATACAAGAGGACGAGGTCCCTGAAACAGATTAATACAACAGGACGAGGTCCCAGAAACAGATTAATACAAGAGGACGAGGTTCGTGTAATAGATTAATACACCAGGACGAGGTCCTTGAAACAGATTAATACAAAAGGACGAGGTCCCTAAAACAGATTAACATAACAGGACGAGGTCCCTGGAACAGATTAATACACCAGGACGAGGTCCCTAAAAGAGATTAATACAAAAGGACGAAGTCCCTGAAACAGATTAATACAAGAGGACGAGGTCCCAGAAACAGAATAATATAACAGGACGTGGTCCATAAAACAGATTAATAGAACAGGACAAGATACCAGAAACAGATTAATTCAAGAGGATGAGGTCCCAGAAACAGGTTAATACAACAGGACGAGGTCCTTGAAATAGATTAATAGAACAGGACGATGTTTCTGAAACAGATTAATACAACAGGACGAGGTCCCTGAAACAGATTAATACAACAGGACGAGGTCCCTGAAACAGATTAATGCAACAGGATGAGGTCCCTGAAACAGATTAATACAAGAGGACGAAGTCCCTGAAACAGATTAATACAACAGGACGAGGTCCCTGAAACAGATTAATACAACAGGACGAGGTCCATGAAACAGATTAATATAACAGGACGAGGTCCCTGAAACAGGTTAATACCAGAGGACGAGGTCCCTGAAACAGATTAATACAACAGGACGAGGTCCGAGAAACAGATTAATACAACAGGACGAGGTCCGTGTAACAGATTAATATAACAGGACGAGGTCGCTGAAACAGGTTAATACAACATGACGAGGTCCCTGAAACAGATTAATACAACAGGACAAGATCCCAGAAACAGATTTATTCAAGAGGATGAGGTCCCAGAAACAGGTTAATACAACAGGACGAGGTCCTTGAAATAGATTAATACAACAGGACGAGGTCGCTTAAACCAATTAATAGAACAGGACGAGGTCCCTAAAACAGATTAATACAAGAGGATGATGTTTCCGAAACAGATTAATACAACAGGACGACGTCCCTGGAACTGATTAATACAACAGGACGAGGTCCCTGAAACAGATTAATGCAGCAGGATGATGTCAGTGAAACAGATTAATACAACAGGACGAGGTCCTTGAAACTGATTAATACAACAGGACGAGGTCCCTGAAATAGATTAATACAAAAGGACGAGGTCCCTGAAACAGATTAATACAACAGGACGAGGTCCCTCAAACATATTAATACAACAGGACCAGGTCCCTGAAACAGATTAATACAAAAGGACGAGGTCCCTGAAACAGATTAATACAACAGGACGAGGTCCCTGAAACAGATTAATACAACAGGACGAGGTCCCTGAAACTGATTAATACAAGAGGACGAGGGCCCTGAAACAGATTAATACAAGAGGACGAGGTCCGTGAAACAGATAAATACAACAGGACGAGGTCCCTGAAACAGATTAATAGAGCAGGATGAGGACCTGTAACAGATTAATACAACAGGACAAGGTCCCTGTAACAGATTAATACAACAGGATGAGATCCCTGAAACAGATTAATACAACAGGACGAGGTCCCTGAAACAGATTAATGGAACAGGATGAGGTCCCTGAAACAGATTAATACAAGAGGACGAGGTCACTGTAACAGATTAATGCAACAGGACGAGGTCCCTGAAACAGATTAATACAACAGGACGAGGTCCCTGAAACAGGTTAATACAAGAGGACGAGGTCCCTGAAACAGATTAATACAACAGGACGAGGTCCCAGAAACAGATTAATACAAGAGGACGAGGTTCGTGTAATAGATTAATATAACAGGACGAGGTCCCTGAAACAGGTTAATACAACATGACGAGGTCCCTGGAACAGATTAATACACCAGGACGAGGTCCTTGAAACAGATTAATACAAAAGGACGAGGTCCCTAAAACAGATTAACATAACAGGACGAGGTCCCTGGAACAGATTAATACACCAGGACGAGGTCCCTAAAAGAGATTAATACAAAAGGACGAAGTCCCTGAAACAGATTAATACAAGAGGACGAGGTCCCAGAAACAGAATAATATAACAGGACGTGGTCCCTAAAACAGATTAATAGAACAGGACAAGACACCAGAAACAGATTAATTCAAGAGGATGAGGTCCCAGAAACAGGTTAATACAACAGGACGAGGTCCTTGAAATAGATTAATAGAACAGGACGATGTTTCTGAAACAGATTAATACAACAGGACGAGGTCCCTGAAACAGATTAATGCAACAGGACGAGGTCCCTGAAACAGATTAATGCAACAGGATGAGGTCCCTGAAACAGATTAATACAAGAGGACGAAGTCCCTGAAACAGATTAATACAACAGGACGAGGTCCCTGAAACAGGTTAATACAAGAGGACGAGGTCCCTGAAACAGATTAATACAACAGGACGAGGTCCCAGAAACAGATTAATACAAGAGGACGAGGTTCGTGTAATAGATTAATATAACAGGACGAGGTCCCTGAAACAGGTTAATACAACATGACGAGGTCCCTGGAACAGATTAATACACCAGGACGAGGTCCTTGAAACAGATTAATACAAAAGGACGAGGTCCCTAAAACAGATTAACATAACAGGACGAGGTCCCTGGAACAGATTAATACACCAGGACGAGGTCCCTAAAAGAGATTAATACAAAAGGACAAAGTCCCTGAAACAGATTAATACAAGAGGACGAGGTCCCAGAAACAGAATAATATAACAGGACGTGGTCCCTAAAACAGATTAATAGAACAGGACAAGATACCAGAAACAGATTAATTCAAGAGGATGAGGTCCCAGAAACAGGTTAATACAACAGGACGAGGTCCTTGAAATAGATTAATAGAACAGGACGATGTTTCTGAAACAGATTAATACAACAGGACGAGGTCCCTGAAACAGATTAATACAACAGGACGAGGTCCCTGAAACAGATTAATGCAACAGGATGAGGTCCCTGAAACAGATTAATACAAGAGGACGAAGTCCCTGAAACAGATTAATACAACAGGACGAGGTCCCTGAAACAGATTAATACAACAGGACGAGGTCCATGAAACAGGTTAATGCAACAGGACGAGGTCCCTGAAACAGATTAATACAAGAGGACGAGGTCACTGTAACAGATTAATGCAACAGGACGAGGTCCCTGAAACAGATTAATACAACAGGACGAGGTCCCTGAAACAGGTTAATACAAGAGGACGAGGTCCCTGAAACAGATTAATACAACAGGACGAGGTCCCAGAAACAGATTAATACAAGAGGACGAGGTTCGTGTAATAGATTAATATAACAGGACAAGGTCCCTGAAACAGGTTAATACAACATGACGAGGTCCCTGGAACAGATTAATACACCAGGACGAGGTCCTTGAAACAGATTAATACAAAAGGACGAGGTCCCTAAAACAGATTAACATAACAGGACGAGGTCCCTGGAACAGATTAATACACCAGGACGAGGTCCCTAAAAGAGATTAATACAAAAGGACGAAGTCCCTGAAACAGATTAATACAAGAGGACGAGGTCCCAGAAACAGAATAATATAACAGGACGTGGTCCCTAAAACAGATTAATAGAACAGGACAAGATACCAGAAACAGATTAATTCAAGAGGATGAGGTCCCAGAAACAGGTTAATACAACAGGACGAGGTCCTTGAAATAGATTAATAGAACAGGACGATGTTTCTGAAACAGATTAATACAACAGGACGAGGTCCCTGAAACAGATTAATACAACAGGACGAGGTCCCTGAAACAGATTAATGCAACAGGATGAGGTCCCTGAAACAGATTAATACAAGAGGACGAAGTCCCTGAAACAGATTAATACAACAGGACGAGGTCCCTGAAACAGATTAATACAACAGGACGAGGTCCCTGAAACAGATTAATACAACAGGACGAGGTCCCTCAAACATATTAATACAACAGGACGAGGTCCCTGAAACAGGTTAATACAAGAGGACGAGGTCCGTGAAACAGATTAATACAACAGGACGAGGTCCCTCAAACATATTAATACAACAGGACCAGGTCCCTGAAACAGATTAATGCAACAGGACGAGGTTCCTGAAATAGATTACTACAACAGGACGATGTCCCTGTAACAGATTAATACAACAGGAGGAGGTCCCTGAAACAGATTAATATAACAGGACGAGGTCCCTGAAACTGATTAAAACAAGAGGACGAGGTCCCTGAAACAGTTTAATACAAGAGGACGAGGTCCGTGAAACAGATAAATACAACAGGACGAGGTCCCTGAAACTGATTAATACAAGAGGACGAGGTCCGTGAAACAGATAAATACAACAGGACGAGGTCCCTGAAACAGATTAATAGAGCAGGACTAGGTCCCTGAAAGAGATTAATACAACAGGATGAGGTCCCTGTAACAGATTAATACAGCAAGACGATGTCCCTGTAACAGATTAATACAACAGGACGAGGTCCCTGAAACAGATTAATACAACAGGACGAGGTCCCTGTAACAGATTAATACAACAGGACAAGGTCCCTTTAACAGATTAATAGAACAGGACTAGGTCCCTGAAAGAGATTAATACGACAGGATGAGGTCCCTGTAACAGATTAATACAGCAAGACGATGTCCCTGTAACAGATTAATACAACAGGACGAGGTCCCTGTAACAGATTAATGCAACAGGACGAGGTCCATGAAACAGATTAATACAACAGGACGAGGTCCCTGAAACAGAATATTGCAACAGGACGAGGTCCCTGTAATGGATTAATGCAACAGGACGAGGTTCCTGTAATAGATGAATGCAATAGGACGAGGTCCCTGATACAGATTAATACAACAGGACGAGGTCCCTGAAACAGATTAATACAACAGGACGAGGTCCCTGAAACAGATTAATACAACAGGACGAGGTCCCTGATACAGATTAATACAACAGGACGAGGTCCCTGATACAGATTAATACAACAGGACGAGGTCACTGATACAGATTAATACAACAGGACGAGATCCCTGAAACAGATAAATACAACAGGACGAGGTCCCTGAAACAGATTAATACAAAAGGACGAGGTCCCTGAAACAGATTAATACAACAGGACGAGGTCCCTGAAACAGATTAATACAACAGGACGAGGTCCCTGAAACTGATTAATACAAGAGCACGAGGGCCCTGAAACAGATTAATACAAGAGGACGAGGTCCGTGAAACAGATAAATACAACAGGACGAGGTCCCTGAAACAGATTAATAGAGCAGGATGAGGACCTGTAACAGATTAATACAACAGGACAAGGTCCCTGTAACAGATTAATACAACAGGATGAGATCCCTGAAACAGATTAATACAACAGGACGAGGTCCCTGAAACAGATTAATGGAACAGGATGAGGTCCCTGAAACAGATTAATACAAGAGGACGAGGTCACTGTAACAGATTAATGCAACAGGACGAGGTCCCTGAAACAGATTAATACAACAGGACGAGGTCCCTGAAACAGGTTAATACAAGAGGACGAGGTCCCTGAAACAGATTAATACAACAGGACGAGGTCCCAGAAACAGATTAATACAAGAGGACGAGGTTCGTGTAATAGATTAATATAACAGGACGAGGTCCCTGAAACAGGTTAATACAACATGACGAGGTCCCTGGAACAGATTAATACACCAGGACGAGGTCCTTGAAACAGATTAATACAAAAGGACGAGGTCCCTAAAACAGATTAACATAACAGGACGAGGTCCCTGGAACAGATTAATACACCAGGACGAGGTCCCTAAAAGAGATTAATACAAAAGGACGAAGTCCCTGAAACAGATTAATACAAGAGGACGAGGTCCCAGAAACAGAATAATATAACAGGACGTGGTCCCTAAAACAGATTAATAGAACAGGACAAGATACCAGAAACAGATTAATTCAAGAGGATGAGGTCCCAGAAACAGGTTAATACAACAGGACGAGGTCCTTGAAATAGATTAATAGAACAGGACGATGTTTCTGAAACAGATTAATACAACAGGACGAGGTCCCTGAAACAGATTAATACAACAGGACGAGGTCCCTGAAACAGATTAATGCAACAGGATGAGGTCCCTGAAACAGATTAATACAAGAGGACGAAGTCCCTGAAACAGATTAATACAACAGGACGAGGTCCCTGAAACAGATTAATACAACAGGACGAGGTCCATGAAACAGATTAATATAACAGGACGAGGTCCCTGAAACAGGTTAATACCAGAGGACGAGGTCCCTGAAACAGATTAATACAACAGGACGAGGTCCGAGAAACAGATTAATACAACAGGACGAGGTCCGTGTAACAGATTAATATAACAGGACGAGGTCGCTGAAACAGGTTAATACAACATGACGAGGTCCCTGAAACAGATTAATACAACAGGACAAGATCCCAGAAACAGATTAATTCAAGAGGATGAGGTCCCAGAAACAGGTTAATACAACAGGACGAGGTCCTTGAAATAGATTAATACAACAGGACGAGGTCGCTTAAACCAATTAATAGAACAGGACGAGGTCCCTAAAACAGATTAATACAAGAGGATGATGTTTCCAAAACAGATTAATACAACAGGACGACGTCCCTGGAACTGATTAATACAACAGGACGAGGTCCCTGAAACAGATTAATGCAGCAGGATGATGTCAGTGAAACAGATTAATACAACAGGACGAGGTCCTTGAAACTGATTAATACAACAGGACGAGGTCCCTGAAACAGATTAATACAAAAGGACGAGGTCCCTGAAACAGATTAATACAACAGGACGAGGTCCCTCAAACATATTAATACAACAGGACCAGGTCCCTGAAACAGATTAATGCAACAGGACGAGGTTCCTGAAATAGATACTACAACAGGACGATGTCCCTGTAACAGATTAATACAACAGGAGGAGGTCCCTGAAACAGATTAATATAACAGGACGAGGTCCCTGAAACTGATTAAAACAAGAGGACGAGGTCCCTGAAACAGTTTAATACAAGAGGACGAGGTCCGTGAAACAGATAAATACAACAGGACAAGGTCCCTGAAACAGATTAATACAACAGGACGAGGTCCCTGTAACAGATTAATACAACAGGATGATGTCCCTGAAACAGATTAATGCAACAGGACGAGGTCCCTGAAACAGATAAATAGAAGAGGACGAGTTCCGTGTAACAGATTAATGCAACAGGACGAGGTCCCTGAAACAGATTAATAGAACAGGACGAGGTCCCTGAAACAGATTAATACAACAGGACGAGGTCCCTGTAACAGATTAATACAACAGGATGATGTCCCTGAAACAGGTTAATGCAACAGGACGAGGTCCCTGAAACAGATTAATACAAGAGGACGAGGTCACTGTAACAGATTAATGCAACAGGACGAGGTCCCTGAAACAGATTAATACAACAGGACGAGGTCCCTGAAACAGGTTAATACAAGAGGACGAGGTCCCTGAAACAGATTAATACAACAGGACGAGGTCCCAGAAACAGATTAATACAAGAGGACGAGGTTCGTGTAATAGATTAATATAACAGGACGAGGTCCCTGAAACAGGTTAATACAACATGACGAGGTCCCTGGAACAGATTAATACACCAGGACGAGGTCCTTGAAACAGATTAATACAAAAGGACGAGGTCCATAAAACAGATTAACATAACAGGACGAGGTCCCTGGAACAGATTAATACACCAGGACGAGGTCCCTAAAAGAGATTAATACAAAAGGACGAAGTCCCTGAAACAGATTAATACAAGAGGACGAGGTCCCAGAAACAGAATAATATAACAGGACGTGGTCCCTAAAACAGATTAATAGAACAGGACAAGATACCAGAAACAGATTAATTCAAGAGGATGAGGTCCCAGAAACAGGTTAATACAACAGGACGAGGTCCTTGAAATAGATTAATAGAACAGGACGATGTTTCTGAAACAGATTAATACAACATGACGAGGTCCCTGAAACAGATTAATACAACAGGACGAGGTCCCTGAAACAGATTAATGCAACAGGATGAGGTCCCTGAAACAGATTAATACAAGAGGACGAAGTCCCTGAAACAGATTAATACAACAGGACGAGGTCCCTGAAACAGATTAATACAACAGGACGAGGTCCCTGAAACAGATTAATACAACAGGACGAGGTCCCTCAAACATATTAATACAACAGGACGAGGTCCCTGAAACAGGTTAATACAAGAGGACGAGGTCCGTGAAACAGATTAATACAACAGGACGAGGTCCCTCAAACATATTAATACAACAGGACCAGGTCCCTGAAACAGATTAATGCAACAGGACGAGGTTCCTGAAATAGATTACTACAACAGGACGATGTCCCTGTAACAGATTAATACAACAGGAGGAGGTCCCTGAAACAGATTAATATAACAGGACGAGGTCCCTGAAACTGATTAAAACAAGAGGACGAGGTCCCTGAAACAGTTTAATACAAGAGGACGAGGTCCGTGAAACAGATAAATACAACAGGACGAGGTCCCTGAAACTGATTAATACAAGAGGACGAGGTCCGTGAAACAGATAAATACAACAGGACGAGGTCCCTGAAACAGATTAATAGAGCAGGACTAGGTCCCTGAAAGAGATTAATACAACAGGATGAGGTCCCTGTAACAGATTAATACAGCAAGACGATGTCCCTGTAACAGATTAATACAACAGGACGAGGTCCCTGAAACAGATTAATACAACAGGACGAGGTCCCTGTAACAGATTAATACAACAGGACAAGGTCCCTTTAACAGATTAATAGAACAGGACTAGGTCCCTGAAAGAGATTAATACAACAGGATGAGGTCCCTGTAACAGATTAATACAGCAAGACGATGTCCCTGTAACAGATTAATACAACAGGACGAGGTCCCTGTAACAGATTAATGCAACAGGACGAGGTCCATGAAACAGATTAATACAACAGGACGAGGTCCCTGAAACAGAATATTGCAACAGGACGAGGTCCCTGTAATGGATTAATGCAACAGGACGAGGTTCCTGTAATAGATTAATCCAATAGGACGAGGTCCCTGATACAGATTAATACAACAGGACGAGGTCCCTGAAACAGATTAATACAACAGGACGAGGTCCCTGAAACAGATTAATACAACAGGACGAGGTCCCTGATACAGATTAATACAACAGGACGAGGTCCCTGATACAGATTAATACAACAGGACGAGGTCCCTGATACAGATTAATACAACAGGACGAGATCCCTGAAACAGATAAATACAACAGGACGAGCTCCCTGAAACAGATTAATACAAAAGGACGAGGTCCCTGAAACAGATTAATACAACAGGACAAGGTCCCTGAAACAGATTAATACAACAGGACGAGGTCCCTGAAACTGATTAATACAAGAGGACGAGGGCCCTGAAACAGATTAATACAAGAGGACGAGGTCCGTGAAACAGATAAATACAACAGGACGAGGTCCCTGAAACAGATTAATAGAGCAGGATGAGGTCCCTGTAACAGATTAATACAGCAAGACGATGTCCCTGTAACAGATTAATACAACAGGACGAGGTCCCTGAAACAGATTAATACAACGGGACGAGGTCCCTGTAACAGATTTATACAAGAGGACGAGGTCCCTGAAACAGATTAATACAAGAGGACGAGGTTCCTGAAACAGATTAATACAACAGGATGAGGTCCTTGAAACAGATTAATAACACAGGACGAGCTCTCTGAAACAGATTAATGCAACAGGACGAGGTCCCTGAAACAGATTAATACAAGAGGACGAGATCCCTGAAACAGATAAATACAACAGGACGAGGTCCCTGAAACAGATTAATACAAAAGGACGAGGTCCCTGAAACAGATTAATACAACAGGACGAGGTCCCTGAAACAGATTTATACAACAGGACGAGGTCCCTGAAACTGATTAATACAAGAGGACAAGGGCCCTGAAACAGATTAATAGAAGAGGACGAGGTCCGTGAAACAGATAAATACAACAGGACGAGGTCCCTGAAACAGATTAATAGAGCAGGATGAGGACCTGTAACAGATTAATACAACAGGACAAGGTCCCTGTAACAGATTAATGCAACAGGACGAGGTCCCTGAAACAGATTAATGCAACAGGACGAGGTCCCTGTAACAGATTATTGCAAGAGGACGAGGTCCCTGAAACAGATGAATACAAAAGGACGAGGTCCCTGTAACAGATTAATGCAACAGGACGAGGTCCTTGAAACAGATTAATGCAACAGGACGAGGTCCATGAAACAGATTAATACAACAGGACGAGGTCACTGAAACAGATTAATGCAACAGGACGAGGTCCCTGAAACAGATTAATACAACACGACGAGGTCCCTGAAACAGAATATTGCAACAGGACGAGGTCCCTGTATCAGATTAATGCAACAGGACGAGGTCCTTGTAACTGATTAATGCAATAGGACGAGGTCCCTGAAACAGATTAATACAACAGGACGAGGTCACTTAAACAGATTAATACAACAGGACGAGGTCCCTGAAACAGATTAATACAAAAGGACGAGGTCCCTGAAACAGATTAATACAACAGGATGACGTCCCTGAAACAGATTAATACAAGAGGACGAGGTCCCTGAAACAGATTAATGCAACAGGAAGAGGTCCGTGAAACAGATTAATACAACAGGACGAGGTCCCTGAAACAGATTAATGGAACAGGATGAGGTCCCTGAAACAGATTAATAGAACAGGACGAGGTCCCTGAAACAGATTAATACAACAGGACGAGGTCCCTGAAGCAGGTTAATAGAAGAGGACGAGGTCCGTGAAACAGATAAATATAACAGGACGAGGTCCCTGAAACAGATTAATAGAGCAGGACTAGGTCCCTGAAAGAGATTAATACAACAGGATGAGGTCCCTGTAACAGATTAATACAACAGGACAAGGTCCCTTTAACAGATTAATAGAACAGGACTAGGTCCCTGAAAGAGATTAATACAACAGGATGACGTCCCTGAAACAGATTAATGCAACAGGACGAGGTCCCTGAAACAGATTAATACAAGAGGACGAGGTCACTGTAACAGATTAATGCAACAGGACGAGGTCACCGAAACAGATTAATACAACAGGACGAGGTCCCTGAAAAAGGTTAATACAAGAGGACGAGGTCCCTGAAACAGATTAATACAACAGGACGAGGTCCCAGAAACAGATTAATACAAGAGGACGAGGTTCGTGTAACAGATTAATATAACAGGACGAGGTCCCTGAAACAGGTTAATACAACATGACGAGGTCCCTGGAACAGATTAATACACCAGGATGAGGTCCTTGAAACAGATTAATACAAAAGGACGAGGTCCCTAAAACAGATTAATATAACAGGACGAGGTCACTGAAACAGATTAATACACCAGGACGAGGTCCCTAAAAGAGATTAATACAAAAGGACGAAGTCCCTGAAACAGATTAATACAAGAGGACGAGGTCCCAGAAACAGATTAATATAACAGGACGAGGTCCCTGAAACAGGTTAATACAACAGGATGAGGTCCCTGTAACAGATTAATACAGCAAGACGATGTCCCTGTAACAGATTAATACAACAGGACGAGGTCCCTGAAAAAGATTAATACAACAGGACGAGGTCCCTGTAACAGATTAATACAACAGGACAAGGTCCCTTTAACAGATTAATAGAACAGGACTAGGTCCCTGAAAGAGATTAATACAACAGGATGAGGTCCCTGTAACAGATTAATACAGCAAGACGATGTCCCTGTAACAGATTAATACAACAGGACGAGGTCCCTGTAACAGATTAATGCAACAGGACGAGGTCCATGAAACAGATTAATACAACAGGACGAGGTCCCTGAAACAGAATATTGCAACAGGACGAGGTCCCTGAAACAGATTAATACAACAGGATGAGATCCCTGTAACGGATTAATGCAACAGGACGAGGTCCCTGATACAGATTAATACAAGAGGACGTGATTCCTGAAACAGATATATACAACAGGACGAGGTCCCTGAAACAGATTAATACAACAGGACGAGATCCCTGAAACAGATTAATAGAACAGGACGAGGTACCTGAAACAGATAAATACAACAGGACAAGGTCCCTGAAACAGATTAATACAGCAGGACGATGTCCCTGTAACAGATTAATACAACAGGACGAGGTCCCTGAAACAGATTAATACAACAGGACGAGGACCCTGTAACAGATTAATACAACAGGATGATGTCCCTGAAACAGATTAATGCAACAGGACGAGGTCCCTGAAACGGATTAATACAAGAGGACGAGGTACCTGTAACAGATTAATGCAACAGGACGAGGTCCCTGAAACAGATTAATACAACAGGACGAGATCCCTGAAACAGATTAATAGAACAGGACGAGGTACCTGAAACAGATTAATGCAACAGGACGAGGTCCCTGAAACAGATTAATGCAACAGGACGAGGTCCCTGGAACAGATTATTGCAAGAGGACGAGGTCCCTGAAACAGATGAATACAAAAGGACGAGGTCCCTGTAACAGATTAATGTAACAGGACGAGGTCCCTGAAACAGATTAATGCAACAGGACGAGGTCCATGAAACAGGTTAATACAACAGGACGAGGTCACTGAAACAGATTAATGCAACAGGACGAGGTCCCTGAAACAGATTAATACAACAGGACGAGGTCCCTGAAACAGAATATTGCAACAGGACGAGGTCCCTGTATCAGATTAATGCAACAGGACGAGGTCCCTGTAACAGATTAATGCAATAGGACGAGGTCCCTGAAACAGATTAATACAACAGGACGAGGTCACTGAAACAGATTAATACAACAGGACGAAGTCACTGAAACAGATTAATACAACAGGATGAGATCCCTGAAACAGATTAATACAACAGGACGAGGTCCCTGAAACAGATTAATGGAACAGGATGAGGTCCCTGAAACAGATTAATATTAGAGGACGAGATCCCTGAAACAGATAAATACAACAGGACGAGGTCCCTGAAACAGATTAATACAACAGGACGATGTCCCTGAAACAGATTAATACAAGAGGACGAGGTCCCTGAAACAGATTAATGCAACAGGAAGAGGTCCCTGAAACTGATTAATACAACAGGACGAGGTCCCTGAAACAGATTAATGGAACAGGATGAGGTCCCTGAAACAGATTAATACAAGAGGACGAGATTCCTGAAACAGATAAATACAACAGAACGAGGTCCCTGAAACAGATTAATACAACAGGACGAGGTCCCTGAAACAGATTAATGCAGCAGGATGATGTCAGTGAAACATATTAATACAACAGGACGAGGTCCCTGAAACTGATTAATACAACAGGACGAGGTCCCTGAAGCAGGTTAATACAAGAGGACGAGGTCCGTGAAACAGATAAATACAACAGGACGAGGTCCCTGAAAGAGATTAATACAACAGGATGAGGTCCCTGTAACAGATTAATACAACAGGACAAGATCCCTTTAACAGATTAATAGAACAGGACTAGGTCCCTGAAAGAGATTAATACAACAGGATGATGTCCCTGAAACAGATTAATGCAACAGGACGAGGTCCCTGAAACAGATTAATACAAGAGGACGAGGTCACTGTAACAGATTAATGCAACAGGACGAGGTCCCTGAAACAGATTAATACAACAGGACGAGGTCCCTGAAACAGGTTAATACAAGAGGACGAGGTCCCTGAAACAGATTAATACAACAGGACGAGGTCCCAGAAACAGATTAATACAAGAGGACGAGGTTCGTGTAATAGATTAATACACCAGGACGAGGTCCTTGAAACAGATTAATACAAAAGGACGAGGTCCCTAAAACAGATTAACATAACAGGACGAGGTCCCTGGAACAGATTAATACACCAGGACGAGGTCCCTAAAAGAGATTAATACAAAAGGACGAAGTCCCTGAAACAGATTAATACAAGAGGACGAGGTCCCAGAAACAGAATAATATAACAGGACGTGGTCCATAAAACAGATTAATAGAACAGGACAAGATACCAGAAACAGATTAATTCAAGAGGATGAGGTCCCAGAAACAGGTTAATACAACAGGACGAGGTCCTTGAAATAGATTAATAGAACAGGACGATGTTTCTGAAACAGATTAATACAACAGGACGAGGTCCCTGAAACAGATTAATACAACAGGACGAGGTCCCTGAAACAGATTAATGCAACAGGATGAGGTCCCTGAAACAGATTAATACAAGAGGACGAAGTCCCTGAAACAGATTAATACAACAGGACGAGGTCCCTGAAACAGATTAATACAACAGGACGAGGTCCATGAAACAGATTAATATAACAGGACGAGGTCCCTGAAACAGGTTAATACCAGAGGACGAGGTCCCTGAAACAGATTAATACAACAGGACGAGGTCCGAGAAACAGATTAATACAACAGGACGAGGTCCGTGTAACAGATTAATATAACAGGACGAGGTCGCTGAAACAGGTTAATACAACATGACGAGGTCCCTGAAACAGATTAATACAACAGGACAAGATCCCAGAAACAGATTTATTCAAGAGGATGAGGTCCCAGAAACAGGTTAATACAACAGGACGAGGTCCTTGAAATAGATTAATACAACAGGACGAGGTCGCTTAAACCAATTAATAGAACAGGACGAGGTCCCTAAAACAGATTAATACAAGAGGATGATGTTTCCGAAACAGATTAATACAACAGGACGACGTCCCTGGAACTGATTAATACAACAGGACGAGGTCCCTGAAACAGATTAATGCAGCAGGATGATGTCAGTGAAACAGATTAATACAACAGGACGAGGTCCTTGAAACTGATTAATACAACAGGACGAGGTCCCTGAAATAGATTAATACAAAAGGACGAGGTCCCTGAAACAGATTAATACAACAGGACGAGGTCCCTCAAACATATTAATACAACAGGACCAGGTCCCTGAAACAGATTAATACAAAAGGACGAGGTCCCTGAAACAGATTAATACAACAGGACGAGGTCCCTGAAACAGATTAATACAACAGGACGAGGTCCCTGAAACTGATTAATACAAGAGGACGAGGGCCCTGAAACAGATTAATACAAGAGGACGAGGTCCGTGAAACAGATAAATACAACAGGACGAGGTCCCTGAAACAGATTAATAGAGCAGGATGAGGACCTGTAACAGATTAATACAACAGGACAAGGTCCCTGTAACAGATTAATACAACAGGATGAGATCCCTGAAACAGATTAATACAACAGGACGAGGTCCCTGAAACAGATTAATGGAACAGGATGAGGTCCCTGAAACAGATTAATACAAGAGGACGAGGTCACTGTAACAGATTAATGCAACAGGACGAGGTCCCTGAAACAGATTAATACAACAGGACGAGGTCCCTGAAACAGGTTAATACAAGAGGACGAGGTCCCTGAAACAGATTAATACAACAGGACGAGGTCCCAGAAACAGATTAATACAAGAGGACGAGGTTCGTGTAATAGATTAATATAACAGGACGAGGTCCCTGAAACAGGTTAATACAACATGACGAGGTCCCTGGAACAGATTAATACACCAGGACGAGGTCCTTGAAACAGATTAATACAAAAGGACGAGGTCCCTAAAACAGATTAACATAACAGGACGAGGTCCCTGGAACAGATTAATACACCAGGACGAGGTCCCTAAAAGAGATTAATACAAAAGGACGAAGTCCCTGAAACAGATTAATACAAGAGGACGAGGTCCCAGAAACAGAATAATATAACAGGACGTGGTCCCTAAAACAGATTAATAGAACAGGACAAGACACCAGAAACAGATTAATTCAAGAGGATGAGGTCCCAGAAACAGGTTAATACAACAGGACGAGGTCCTTGAAATAGATTAATAGAACAGGACGATGTTTCTGAAACAGATTAATACAACAGGACGAGGTCCCTGAAACAGATTAATGCAACAGGACGAGGTCCCTGAAACAGATTAATGCAACAGGATGAGGTCCCTGAAACAGATTAATACAAGAGGACGAAGTCCCTGAAACAGATTAATACAACAGGACGAGGTCCCTGAAACAGATTAATACAACAGGACGAGGTCCATGAAACAGATTAATATAACAGGACGAGGTCCCTGAAACAGGTTAATACCAGAGGACGAGGTCCCTGAAACAGATTAATACAACAGGACGAGGTCCGAGAAACAGATTAATACAACAGGACGAGGTCCGTGTAACAGATTAATATAACAGGACGAGGTCGCTGAAACAGGTTAATACAACATGACGAGGTCCCTGAAACAGATTAATACAACAGGACAAGATCCCAGAAACAGATTAATTCAAGAGGATGAGGTCCCAGAAACAGGTTAATACAACAGGACGAGGTCCTTGAAATAGATTAATACAACAGGACGAGGTCGCTTAAACCAATTAATAGAACAGGACGAGGTCCCTAAAACAGATTAATACAAGAGGATGATGTTTCCAAAACAGATTAATACAACAGGACGACGTCCCTGGAACTGATTAATACAACAGGACGAGGTCCCTGAAACAGATTAATGCAGCAGGATGATGTCAGTGAAACAGATTAATACAACAGGACGAGGTCCTTGAAACTGATTAATACAACAGGACGAGGTCCCTGAAACAGATTAATACAAAAGGACGAGGTCCCTGAAACAGATTAATACAACAGGACGAGGTCCCTCAAACATATTAATACAACAGGACCAGGTCCCTGAAACAGATTAATGCAACAGGACGAGGTTCCTGAAATAGATACTACAACAGGACGATGTCCCTGTAACAGATTAATACAACAGGAGGAGGTCCCTGAAACAGATTAATATAACAGGACGAGGTCCCTGAAACTGATTAAAACAAGAGGACGAGGTCCCTGAAACAGTTTAATACAAGAGGACGAGGTCCGTGAAACAGATAAATACAACAGGACAAGGTCCCTGAAACAGATTAATACAACAGGACGAGGTCTCTGTAACAGATTAATACAACAGGATGATGTCCCTGAAACAGATTAATGCAACAGGACGAGGTCCCTGAAACAGATAAATAGAAGAGGACGAGTTCCGTGTAACAGATTAATGCAACAGGACGAGGTCCCTGAAACAGATTAATAGAACAGGACGAGGTCCCTGAAACAGATTAATACAACAGGACGAGGTCCCTGTAACAGATTAATACAACAGGATGATGTCCCTGAAACAGGTTAATGCAACAGGACGAGGTCCCTGAAACAGATTAATACAAGAGGACGAGGTCACTGTAACAGATTAATGCAACAGGACGAGGTCCCTGAAACAGATTAATACAACAGGACGAGGTCCCTGAAACAGGTTAATACAAGAGGACGAGGTCCCTGAAACAGATTAATACAACAGGACGAGGTCCCAGAAACAGATTAATACAAGAGGACGAGGTTCGTGTAATAGATTAATATAACAGGACAAGGTCCCTGAAACAGGTTAATACAACATGACGAGGTCCCTGGAACAGATTAATACACCAGGACGAGGTCCTTGAAACAGATTAATACAAAAGGACGAGGTCCCTAAAACAGATTAACATAACAGGACGAGGTCCCTGGAACAGATTAATACACCAGGACGAGGTCCCTAAAAGAGATTAATACAAAAGGACGAAGTCCCTGAAACAGATTAATACAAGAGGACGAGGTCCCAGAAACAGAATAATATAACAGGACGTGGTCCCTAAAACAGATTAATAGAACAGGACAAGATACAGGAAACAGATTAATTCAAGAGGATGAGGTCCCAGAAACAGGTTAATACAACAGGACGAGGTCCTTGAAATAGATTAATAGAACAGGACGATGTTTCTGAAACAGATTAATACAACAGGACGAGGTCCCTGAAACAGATTAATACAACAGGACGAGGTCCCTGAAACAGATTAATGCAACAGGATGAGGTCCCTGAAACAGATTAATACAAGAGGACGAAGTCCCTGAAACAGATTAATACAACAGGACGAGGTCCCTGAAACAGATTAATACAACAGGACGAGGTCCCTGAAACAGATTAATACAACAGGACGAGGTCCCTCAAACATATTAATACAACAGGACGAGGTCCCTGAAACAGGTTAATACAAGAGGACGAGGTCCGTGAAACAGATTAATACAACAGGACGAGGTCCCTCAAACATATTAATACAACAGGACCAGGTCCCTGAAACAGATTAATGCAACAGGACGAGGTTCCTGAAATAGATTACTACAACAGGACGATGTCCCTTTAACAGATTAATACAACAGGAGGAGGTCCCTGAAACAGATTAATATAACAGGACGAGGTCCCTGAAACTGATTAAAACAAGAGGACGAGGTCCCTGAAACAGTTTAATACAAGAGGACGAGGTCCGTGAAACAGATAAATACAACAGGACGAGGTCCCTGAAACTGATTAATACAAGAGGACGAGGTCCGTGAAACAGATAAATACAACAGGACGAGGTCCCTGAAACAGATTAATAGAGCAGGACTAGGTCCCTGAAAGAGATTAATACAACAGGATGAGGTCCCTGTAACAGATTAATACAGCAAGACGATGTCCCTGTAACAGATTAATACAACAGGACGAGGTCCCTGAAACAGATTAATACAACAGGACGAGGTCCCTGTAACAGATTAATACAACAGGACAAGGTCCCTTTAACAGATTAATAGAACAGGACTAGGTCCCTGAAAGAGATTAATACAACAGGATGAGGTCCCTGTAACAGATTAATACAGCAAGACGATGTCCCTGTAACAGATTAATACAACAGGACGAGGTCCCTGTAACAGATTAATGCAACAGGACGAGGTCCATGAAACAGATTAATACAACAGGACGAGGTCCCTGAAACAGAATATTGCAACAGGACGAGGTCCCTGTAATGGATTAATGCAACAGGACGAGGTTCCTGTAATAGATGAATGCAATAGGACGAGGTCCCTGATACAGATTAATACAACAGGACGAGGTCCCTGAAACAGATTAATACAACAGGACGAGGTCCCTGAAACAGATTAATACAACAGGACGAGGTCCCTGATACAGATTAATACAACAGGACGAGGTCCCTGATACAGATTAATACAACAGGACGAGGTCCCTGATACAGATTAATACAACAGGACGAGATCCCTGAAACAGATAAATACAACAGGACGAGGTCCCTGAAACAGATTAATACAAAAGGACGAGGTCCCTGAAACAGATTAATACAACAGGACGAGGTCCCTGAAACAGATTAATACAACAGGACGAGGTCCCTGAAACTGATTAATACAAAAGGACGAGGTCCCTGAAACAGATTAATACAAGAGGACGAGGGCCCTGAAACAGATTAATACAAGAGGACGAGGTCCGTGAAACAGATAAATACAACAGGACGAGGTCCCTGAAACAGATTAATGCAGCAGGATGATGTCAGTGAAACAGATTAATACAACAGGACGAGGTCCCTGAAACTGATTAATACAACAGGACGAGGTCCCTGAAGCAGGTTAATAGAAGAGGACGAGGTCCGTGAAACAGATAAATACAACAGGACGAGGTCCCTGAAACAGATTAATAGAGCAGGACTAGGTCCCTGAAAGAGATTAATACAACAGGATGAGGTCCCTGTAACAGATTAATACAACAGGACAAGGTCCCTTTAACAGATTAATAGAACAGGACTAGGTCCCTGAAAGAGATTAATACAACAGGATGACGTCCCTGAAACAGATTAATGCAACAGGACGAGGTCCCTGAAACAGATTAATACAAGAGGACGAGGTCACTGTAACAGATTAATGCAACAGGACGAGGTCACCGAAACAGATTAATACAACAGGACGAGGTCCCTGAAAAAGGTTAATACAAGAGGACGAGGTCCCTGAAACAGATTAATACAACAGGACGAGGTCCCAGAAACAGATTAATACAAGAGGACGAGGTTCGTGTAACAGATTAATATAACAGGACGAGGTCCCTGAAACAGGTTAATACAACATGACGAGGTCCCTGGAACAGATTAATACACCAGTATGAGGTCCTTGAAACAGATTAATACAAAAGGACGAGGTCCCTAAAACAGATTAATATAACAGGACGAGGTCCCTGAAACAGATTAATACACCAGGACGAGGTCCCTAAAAGAGATTAATACAAAAGGACGAAGTCCCTGAAACAGATTAATACAAGAGGACGAGGTCCCAGAAACAGATTAATATAACAGGACGAGGTCCCTGAAACAGGTTAATACAACAGGATGAGGTCCCTGTAACAGATTAATACAGCAAGACGATGTCCCTGTAACAGATTAATACAACAGGACGAGGTCCCTGAAAAAGATTAATACAACAGGACGAGGTCCCTGTAACAGATTAATACAACAGGACAAGGTCCCTTTAACAGATTAATAGAACAGGACTAGGTCCCTGAAAGAGATTAATACAACAGGATGAGGTCCCTCTAACAGATTAATACAGCAAGACGATGTCCCTGTAACAGATTAATACAACAGGACGAGGTCCCTGTAACAGATTAATGCAACAGGACGAGGTCCATGAAACAGATTAATACAACAGGACGAGGTCCCTGAAACAGAATATTGCAACAGGACGAGGTCCCTGAAACAGATTAATACAACAGGATGAGATCCCTGTAACGGATTAATGCAACAGGACGAGGTCCCTGATACAGATTAATACAAGAGGACGTGATTCCTGAAACAGATATATACAACAGGACGAGGTCCCTGAAACAGATTAATACAACAGGACGAGATCCCTGAAACAGATTAATAGAACAGGACGAGGTACCTGAAACAGATAAATACAACAGGACAAGGTCCCTGAAACAGATTAATACAGCAGGACGATGTCCCTGTAACAGATTAATACAACAGGACGAGGTCCCTGAAACAGATTAATACAACAGGACGAGGACCCTGTAACAGATTAATACAACAGGATGATGTCCCTGAAACAGATTAATGCAACAGGACGAGGTCCCTGAAACGGATTAATACAAGAGGACGAGGTACCTGTAACAGATTAATGCAACAGGACGAGGTCCCTGAAACAGATTAATACAACAGGACGAGATCCCTGAAACAGATTAATAGAACAGGACGAGGTACCAGAAACAGATTAATGCAACAGGACGAGGTCCCTGAAACAGATTAATGCAACAGGACGAGGTCCCTGGAACAGATTATTGCAAGAGGACGAGGTCCCTGAAACAGATGAATACAAAAGGACGAGGTCCCTGTAACAGATTAATGTAACAGGACGAGGTCCCTGAAACAGATTAATGCAACAGGACGAGGTCCATGAAACAGGTTAATACAACAGGACGAGGTCACTGAAACAGATTAATGCAACAGGACGAGGTCCCTGAAACAGATTAATACAACAGGACGAGGTCCCTGAAACAGAATATTGCAACAGGACGAGGTCCCTGTATCAGATTAATGCAACAGGACGAGGTCCCTGTAACAGATTAATGCAATAGGACGAGGTCCCTGAAACAGATTAATACAACAGGACGAGGTCACTGAAACAGATTAATACAACAGGACGAGGTCCCTGAAACAGATTAATACAACAGGATGAGATCCCTGAAACAGATTAATACAACAGGACGAGGTCCCTGAAACAGATTAATGGAACAGGATGAGGTCCCTGAAACAGATTAATATTAGAGGACGAGATCCCTGAAACAGATAAATACAACAGGACGAGGTCCCTGAAACAGATTAATACAACAGGACGAGGTCCCTGAAACAGATTAATACAAGAGGACGAGGTCCCTGAAACAGATTAATGCAACAGGAAGAGGTCCCTGAAACTGATTAATACAACAGGACGAGGTCCCTGAAACAGATTAATGGAACAGGATGAGGTCCCTGAAACAGATTAATACAAGAGGACGAGATTCCTGAAACAGATAAATACAACAGAACGAGGTCCCTGAAACAGATTAATACAACAGGACGAGGTCCCTGAAACAGATTAATGCAGCAGGATGATGTCAGTGAAACATATTAATACAACAGGACGAGGTCCCTGAAACTGATTAATACAACAGGACGAGGTCCCTGAAGCAGGTTAATACAAGAGGACGAGGTCCGTGAAACAGATAAATACAACAGGACGAGGTCCCTGAAAGAGATTAATACAACAGGATGAGGTCCCTGTAACAGATTAATACAACAGGACAAGATCCCTTTAACAGATTAATAGAACAGGACTAGGTCCCTCAAAGAGATTAATACAACAGGATGATGTCCCTGAAACAGATTAATGCAACAGGACGAGGTCCCTGAAACAGATTAATACAAGAGGACGAGGTCACTGTAACAGATTAATGCAACAGGACGAGGTCCCTGAAACAGATTAATACAACAGGACGAGGTCCCTGAAACAGGTTAATACAAGAGGACGAGGTCCCTGAAACAGATTAATACAACAGGACGAGGTCCCAGAAACAGATTAATACAAGAGGACGAGGTTCGTGTAATAGATTAATATAACAGGACGAGGTCCCTGAAACAGGTTAATACAACATGACGAGGTCCCTGGAACAGATTAATACACCAGGACGAGGTCCTTGAAACAGATTAATACAAAAGGACGAGGTCCCTAAAACAGATTAACATAACAGGACGAGGTCCCTGGAACAGATTAATACACCAGGACGAGGTCCCTAAAAGAGATTAATACAAAAGGACGAAGTCCCTGAAACAGATTAATACAAGAGGACGAGGTCCCAGAAACAGAATAATATAACAGGACGTGGTCCCTAAAACAGATTAATAGAACAGGACAAGATACCAGAAACAGATTAATTCAAGAGGATGAGGTCCCAGAAACAGGTTAATACAACAGGACGAGGTCCTTGAAATAGATTAATAGAACAGGACGATGTTTCTGAAACAGATTAATACAACAGGACGAGGTCCCTGAAACAGATTAATACAACAGGACGAGGTCCCTGAAACAGATTAATGCAACAGGATGAGGTCCCTGAAACAGATTAATACAAGAGGACGAAGTCCCTGAAACAGATTAATACAACAGGACGAGGTCCCTGAAACAGATTAATACAACAGGACGAGGTCCATGAAACAGATTAATATAACAGGACGAGGTCCCTGAAACAGGTTAATACCAGAGGACGAGGTCCCTGAAACAGATTAATACAACAGGACGAGGTCCGAGAAACAGATTAATACAACAGGACGAGGTCCGTGTAACAGATTAATATAACAGGACGAGGTCGCTGAAACAGGTTAATACAACATGACGAGGTCCCTGAAACAGATTAATACAACAGGACAAGATCCCAGAAACAGATTAATTCAAGAGGATGAGGTCCCAGAAACAGGTTAATACAACAGGACGAGGTCCTTGAAATAGATTAATACAACAGGACGAGGTCGCTTAAACCAATTAATAGAACAGGACGAGGTCCCTAAAACAGATTAATACAAGAGGATGATGTTTCTGAAACAGATTAATACAACAGGACGACGTCCCTGGAACTCATTAATACAACAGGACGAGGTCCCTGAAACAGATTAATGCAGCAGGATGATGTCAGTGAAACAGATTAATACAACAGGACGAGGTCCTTGAAACTGATTAATACAACAGGACGAGGTCCCTGAAACAGATTAATACAAAAGGACGAGGTCCCTGAAACAGATTAATACAACAGGACGAGGTCCCTCAAACATATTAATACAACAGGACCAGGTCCCTGAAACAGATTAATGCAACAGGACGAGGTTCCTGAAATAGATACTACAACAGGACGATGTCCCTGTAACAGATTAATACAACAGGAGGAGGTCCCTGAAACAGATTAATATAACAGGACGAGGTCCCTGAAACTGATTAAAACAAGAGGACGAGGTCCCTGAAACAGTTTAATACAAGAGGACGAGGTCCGTGAAACAGATAAATACAACAGGACAAGGTCCCTGAAACAGATTAATACAACAGGACGAGGTCCCTGTAACAGATTAATACAACAGGATGATGTCCCTGAAACAGATTAATGCAACAGGACGAGGTCCCTGAAACAGATAAATAGAAGAGGTCGAGTTCCGTGTAACAGATTAATGCAACAGGACGAGGTCCCTGAAACAGAATAATAGAACAGGACGAGGTCCCTGAAACAGATTAATACAACAGGACGAGGTCCCTGTAACAGATTAATACAACAGGATGATGTCCCTGAAACAGGTTAATGCAACAGGACGAGGTCCCTGGAACAGATTATTGCAAGAGGACGAGGTCCCTGAAACAGATGAATACAAAAGGACGAGGTCCCTGTAACAGATTAATGTAACAGGACGAGGTCCCTGAAACAGATTAATGCAACAGGACGAGGTCCATGAAACAGGTTAATACAACAGGACGAGGTCACTGAAACAGATTAATGCAACAGGACGAGGTCCCTGAAACAGATTAATACAACAGGACGAGGTCCCTGAAACAGAATATTGCAACAGGACGAGGTCCCTGTATCAGATTAATGCAACAGGACGAGGTCCCTGTAACAGATTAATGCAATAGGACGAGGTCCCTGAAACAGATTAATACAACAGGACGAGGTCACTGAAACAGATTAATACAACAGGACGAGGTCCCTGAAACAGATTAATACAACAGGATGAGATCCCTGAAACAGATTAATACAACAGGACGAGGTCACTGTAACAGATTAATGCAACAGGACGAGGTCCCTGAAACAGATTAATACAACAGGACGAGGTCCCTGAAACAGGTTAATACAAGAGGACGAGGTCCCTGAAACAGATTAATACAACAGGACGAGGTCCCAGAAACAGATTAATACAAGAGGACGAGGTTCGTGTAATAGATTAATATAACAGGACGAGGTCCCTGAAACAGGTTAATACAACATGACGAGGTCCCTGGAACAGATTAATACACCAGGACGAGGTCCTTGAAACAGATTAATACAAAAGGACGAGGTCCCTAAAACAGATTAACATAACAGGACGAGGTCCCTGGAACAGATTAATACACCAGGACGAGGTCCCTAAAAGAGATTAATACAAAAGGACGAAGTCCCTGAAACAGATTA
Organism: Narcine bancroftii; assembly: GCF_036971445.1. NCBI lineage: Eukaryota > Metazoa > Chordata > Chondrichthyes > Torpediniformes > Narcinidae > Narcine > Narcine bancroftii. The sequence goes on along the minus strand of NC_091470.1, from coordinate 8,073,348 downwards.
ATACAAGAGGACGAGGTCCCAGAAACAGAATAATATAACAGGACGTGGTCCCTAAAACAGATTAATAGAACAGGACAAGATACCAGAAACAGATTAATTCAAGAGGATGAGGTCCCAGAAACAGGTTAATACAACAGGACGAGGTCCTTGAAATAGATTAATAGAACAGGACGATGTTTCTGAAACAGATTAATACAACAGGACGAGGTCCCTGAAACAGATTAATACAACAGGACGAGGTCCCTGAAACAGATTAATGCAACAGGATGAGGTCCCTGAAACAGATTAATACAAGAGGACGAAGTCCCTGAAACAGATTAATACAAGAGGACGTGATTCCTGAAACAGATATATACAACAGGACGAGGTCCCTGAAACAGATTAATACAACAGGACGAGATCCCTGAAACAGATTAATAGAACAGGACGAGGTACCTGAAACAGATAAATACAACAGGACAAGGTCCCTGAAACAGATTAATACAGCAGGACGATGTCCCTGTAACAGATTAATACAACAGGACGAGGTCCCTGAAACAGATTAATACAACAGGACGAGGACCCTGTAACAGATTAATACAACAGGATGATGTCCCTGAAACAGATTAATGCAACAGGACGAGGTCCCTGAAACGGATTAATACAAGAGGACGAGGTACCTGTAACAGATTAATGCAACAGGACGAGGTCCCTGAAACAGATTAATACAACAGGACGAGATCCCTGAAACAGATTAATAGAACAGGACGAGGTACCAGAAACAGATTAATGCAACAGGACGAGGTCCCTGAAACAGATTAATGCAACAGGACGAGGTCCCTGGAACAGATTATTGCAAGAGGACGAGGTCCCTGAAACAGATGAATACAAAAGGACGAGGTCCCTGTAACAGATTAATGTAACAGGACGAGGTCCCTGAAACAGATTAATGCAACAGGACGAGGTCCATGAAACAGGTTAATACAACAGGACGAGGTCACTGAAACAGATTAATGCAACAGGACGAGGTCCCTGAAACAGATTAATACAACAGGACGAGGTCCCTGAAACAGAATATTGCAACAGGACGAGGTCCCTGTATCAGATTAATGCAACAGGACGAGGTCCCTGTAACAGATTAATGCAATAGGACGAGGTCCCTGAAACAGATTAATACAACAGGACGAGGTCACTGAAACAGATTAATACAACAGGACGAGGTCCCTGAAACAGATTAATACAACAGGATGAGATCCCTGAAACAGATTAATACAACAGGACGAGGTCCCTGAAACAGATTAATGGAACAGGATGAGGTCCCTGAAACAGATTAATATTAGAGGACGAGATCCCTGAAACAGATAAATACAACAGGACGAGGTCCCTGAAACAGATTAATACAACAGGACGAGGTCCCTGAAACAGATTAATACAAGAGGACGAGGTCCCTGAAACAGATTAATGCAACAGGAAGAGGTCCCTGAAACTGATTAATACAACAGGACGAGGTCCCTGAAACAGATTAATGGAACAGGATGAGGTCCCTGAAACAGATTAATACAAGAGGACGAGATTCCTGAAACAGATAAATACAACAGAACGAGGTCCCTGAAACAGATTAATACAACAGGACGAGGTCCCTGAAACAGATTAATGCAGCAGGATGATGTCAGTGAAACATATTAATACAACAGGACGAGGTCCCTGAAACTGATTAATACAACAGGACGAGGTCCCTGAAGCAGGTTAATACAAGAGGACGAGGTCCGTGAAACAGATAAATACAACAGGACGAGGTCCCTGAAAGAGATTAATACAACAGGATGAGGTCCCTGTAACAGATTAATACAACAGGACAAGATCCCTTTAACAGATTAATAGAACAGGACTAGGTCCCTCAAAGAGATTAATACAACAGGATGATGTCCCTGAAACAGATTAATGCAACAGGACGAGGTCCCTGAAACAGATTAATACAAGAGGACGAGGTCACTGTAACAGATTAATGCAACAGGACGAGGTCCCTGAAACAGATTAATACAACAGGACGAGGTCCCTGAAACAGGTTAATACAAGAGGACGAGGTCCCTGAAACAGATTAATACAACAGGACGAGGTCCCAGAAACAGATTAATACAAGAGGACGAGGTTCGTGTAATAGATTAATATAACAGGACGAGGTCCCTGAAACAGGTTAATACAACATGACGAGGTCCCTGGAACAGATTAATACACCAGGACGAGGTCCTTGAAACAGATTAATACAAAAGGACGAGGTCCCTAAAACAGATTAACATAACAGGACGAGGTCCCTGGAACAGATTAATACACCAGGACGAGGTCCCTAAAAGAGATTAATACAAAAGGACGAAGTCCCTGAAACAGATTAATACAAGAGGACGAGGTCCCAGAAACAGAATAATATAACAGGACGTGGTCCCTAAAACAGATTAATAGAACAGGACAAGATACCAGAAACAGATTAATTCAAGAGGATGAGGTCCCAGAAACAGGTTAATACAACAGGACGAGGTCCTTGAAATAGATTAATAGAACAGGACGATGTTTCTGAAACAGATTAATACAACAGGACGAGGTCCCTGAAACAGATTAATACAACAGGACGAGGTCCCTGAAACAGATTAATGCAACAGGATGAGGTCCCTGAAACAGATTAATACAAGAGGACGAAGTCCCTGAAACAGATTAATACAACAGGACGAGGTCCCTGAAACAGATTAATACAACAGGACGAGGTCCATGAAACAGATTAATATAACAGGACGAGGTCCCTGAAACAGGTTAATACCAGAGGACGAGGTCCCTGAAACAGATTAATACAACAGGACGAGGTCCGAGAAACAGATTAATACAACAGGACGAGGTCCGTGTAACAGATTAATATAACAGGACGAGGTCGCTGAAACAGGTTAATACAACATGACGAGGTCCCTGAAACAGATTAATACAACAGGACAAGATCCCAGAAACAGATTAATTCAAGAGGATGAGGTCCCAGAAACAGGTTAATACAACAGGACGAGGTCCTTGAAATAGATTAATACAACAGGACGAGGTCGCTTAAACCAATTAATAGAACAGGACGAGGTCCCTAAAACAGATTAATACAAGAGGATGATGTTTCTGAAACAGATTAATACAACAGGACGACGTCCCTGGAACTCATTAATACAACAGGACGAGGTCCCTGAAACAGATTAATGCAGCAGGATGATGTCAGTGAAACAGATTAATACAACAGGACGAGGTCCTTGAAACTGATTAATACAACAGGACGAGGTCCCTGAAACAGATTAATACAAAAGGACGAGGTCCCTGAAACAGATTAATACAACAGGACGAGGTCCCTCAAACATATTAATACAACAGGACCAGGTCCCTGAAACAGATTAATGCAACAGGACGAGGTTCCTGAAATAGATACTACAACAGGACGATGTCCCTGTAACAGATTAATACAACAGGAGGAGGTCCCTGAAACAGATTAATATAACAGGACGAGGTCCCTGAAACTGATTAAAACAAGAGGACGAGGTCCCTGAAACAGTTTAATACAAGAGGACGAGGTCCGTGAAACAGATAAATACAACAGGACAAGGTCCCTGAAACAGATTAATACAACAGGACGAGGTCCCTGTAACAGATTAATACAACAGGATGATGTCCCTGAAACAGATTAATGCAACAGGACGAGGTCCCTGAAACAGATAAATAGAAGAGGTCGAGTTCCGTGTAACAGATTAATGCAACAGGACGAGGTCCCTGAAACAGAATAATAGAACAGGACGAGGTCCCTGAAACAGATTAATACAACAGGACGAGGTCCCTGTAACAGATTAATACAACAGGATGATGTCCCTGAAACAGGTTAATGCAACAGGACGAGGTCCCTGGAACAGATTATTGCAAGAGGACGAGGTCCCTGAAACAGATGAATACAAAAGGACGAGGTCCCTGTAACAGATTAATGTAACAGGACGAGGTCCCTGAAACAGATTAATGCAACAGGACGAGGTCCATGAAACAGGTTAATACAACAGGACGAGGTCACTGAAACAGATTAATGCAACAGGACGAGGTCCCTGAAACAGATTAATACAACAGGACGAGGTCCCTGAAACAGAATATTGCAACAGGACGAGGTCCCTGTATCAGATTAATGCAACAGGACGAGGTCCCTGTAACAGATTAATGCAATAGGACGAGGTCCCTGAAACAGATTAATACAACAGGACGAGGTCACTGAAACAGATTAATACAACAGGACGAGGTCCCTGAAACAGATTAATACAACAGGATGAGATCCCTGAAACAGATTAATACAACAGGACGAGGTCACTGTAACAGATTAATGCAACAGGACGAGGTCCCTGAAACAGATTAATACAACAGGACGAGGTCCCTGAAACAGGTTAATACAAGAGGACGAGGTCCCTGAAACAGATTAATACAACAGGACGAGGTCCCAGAAACAGATTAATACAAGAGGACGAGGTTCGTGTAATAGATTAATATAACAGGACGAGGTCCCTGAAACAGGTTAATACAACATGACGAGGTCCCTGGAACAGATTAATACACCAGGACGAGGTCCTTGAAACAGATTAATACAAAAGGACGAGGTCCCTAAAACAGATTAACATAACAGGACGAGGTCCCTGGAACAGATTAATACACCAGGACGAGGTCCCTAAAAGAGATTAATACAAAAGGACGAAGTCCCTGAAACAGATTAATACAAGAGGACGAGGTCCCAGAAACAGAATAATATAACAGGACGTGGTCCCTAAAACAGATTAATAGAACAGGACAAGATACCAGAAACAGATTAATTCAAGAGGATGAGGTCCCAGAAACAGGTTAATACAACAGGACGAGGTCCTTGAAATAGATTAATAGAACAGGACGATGTTTCTGAAACAGATTAATACAACAGGACGAGGTCCCTGAAACAGATTAATACAACAGGACGAGGTCCCTGAAACAGATTAATGCAACAGGATGAGGTCCCTGAAACAGATTAATACAAGAGGACGAAGTCCCTGAAACAGATTAATACAACAGGACGAGGTCCCTGAAACAGATTAATACAACAGGACGAGGTCCATGAAACAGATTAATATAACAGGACGAGGTCCCTGAAACAGGTTAATACCAGAGGACGAGGTCCCTGAAACAGATTAATACAACAGGACGAGGTCCGAGAAACAGATTAATACAACAGGACGAGGTCCGTGTAACAGATTAATATAACAGGACGAGGTCGCTGAAACAGGTTAATACAACATGACGAGGTCCCTGAAACAGATTAATACAACAGGACAAGATCCCAGAAACAGATTAATTCAAGAGGATGAGGTCCCAGAAACAGATTAATACAACAGGACGAGGTCCCTGAAACTGATTAATACAACAGGACGAGGTCCCTGAAGCAGGTTAATAGAAGAGGACGAGGTCCGTGAAACAGATAAATACAACAGGACGAGGTCCCTGAAACAGATTAATAGAGCAGGACTAGGTCCCTGAAAGAGATTAATACAACAGGATGAGGTCCCTGTAACAGATTAATACAACAGGACAAGGTCCCTTTAACAGATTAATAGAACAGGACTAGGTCCCTGAAAGAGATTAATACAACAGGATGACGTCCCTGAAACAGATTAATGCAACAGGACGAGGTCCCTGAAACAGATTAATACAAGAGGACGAGGTCACTGTAACAGATTAATGCAACAGGACGAGGTCACCGAAACAGATTAATACAACAGGACGAGGTCCCTGAAAAAGGTTAATACAAGAGGACGAGGTCCCTGAAACAGATTAATACAACAGGACGAGGTCCCAGAAACAGATTAATACAAGAGGACGAGGTTCGTGTAACAGATTAATATAACAGGACGAGGTCCCTGAAACAGGTTAATACAACATGACGAGGTCCCTGGAACAGATTAATACACCAGTATGAGGTCCTTGAAACAGATTAATACAAAAGGACGAGGTCCCTAAAACAGATTAATATAACAGGACGAGGTCCCTGAAACAGATTAATACACCAGGACGAGGTCCCTAAAAGAGATTAATACAAAAGGACGAAGTCCCTGAAACAGATTAATACAAGAGGACGAGGTCCCAGAAACAGATTAATATAACAGGACGAGGTCCCTGAAACAGGTTAATACAACAGGATGAGGTCCCTGTAACAGATTAATACAGCAAGACGATGTCCCTGTAACAGATTAATACAACAGGACGAGGTCCCTGAAAAAGATTAATACAACAGGACGAGGTCCCTGTAACAGATTAATACAACAGGACAAGGTCCCTTTAACAGATTAATAGAACAGGACTAGGTCCCTGAAAGAGATTAATACAACAGGATGAGGTCCCTCTAACAGATTAATACAGCAAGACGATGTCCCTGTAACAGATTAATACAACAGGACGAGGTCCCTGTAACAGATTAATGCAACAGGACGAGGTCCATGAAACAGATTAATACAACAGGACGAGGTCCCTGAAACAGAATATTGCAACAGGACGAGGTCCCTGAAACAGATTAATACAACAGGATGAGATCCCTGTAACGGATTAATGCAACAGGACGAGGTCCCTGATACAGATTAATACAAGAGGACGTGATTCCTGAAACAGATATATACAACAGGACGAGGTCCCTGAAACAGATTAATACAACAGGACGAGATCCCTGAAACAGATTAATAGAACAGGACGAGGTACCTGAAACAGATAAATACAACAGGACAAGGTCCCTGAAACAGATTAATACAGCAGGACGATGTCCCTGTAACAGATTAATACAACAGGACGAGGTCCCTGAAACAGATTAATACAACAGGACGAGGACCCTGTAACAGATTAATACAACAGGATGATGTCCCTGAAACAGATTAATGCAACAGGACGAGGTCCCTGAAACGGATTAATACAAGAGGACGAGGTACCTGTAACAGATTAATGCAACAGGACGAGGTCCCTGAAACAGATTAATACAACAGGACGAGATCCCTGAAACAGATTAATAGAACAGGACGAGGTACCAGAAACAGATTAATGCAACAGGACGAGGTCCCTGAAACAGATTAATGCAACAGGACGAGGTCCCTGGAACAGATTATTGCAAGAGGACGAGGTCCCTGAAACAGATGAATACAAAAGGACGAGGTCCCTGTAACAGATTAATGTAACAGGACGAGGTCCCTGAAACAGATTAATGCAACAGGACGAGGTCCATGAAACAGGTTAATACAACAGGACGAGGTCACTGAAACAGATTAATGCAACAGGACGAGGTCCCTGAAACAGATTAATACAACAGGACGAGGTCCCTGAAACAGAATATTGCAACAGGACGAGGTCCCTGTATCAGATTAATGCAACAGGACGAGGTCCCTGTAACAGATTAATGCAATAGGACGAGGTCCCTGAAACAGATTAATACAACAGGACGAGGTCACTGAAACAGATTAATACAACAGGACGAGGTCCCTGAAACAGATTAATACAACAGGATGAGATCCCTGAAACAGATTAATACAACAGGACGAGGTCCCTGAAACAGATTAATGGAACAGGATGAGGTCCCTGAAACAGATTAATATTAGAGGACGAGATCCCTGAAACAGATAAATACAACAGGACGAGGTCCCTGAAACAGATTAATACAACAGGACGAGGTCCCTGAAACAGATTAATACAAGAGGACGAGGTCCCTGAAACAGATTAATGCAACAGGAAGAGGTCCCTGAAACTGATTAATACAACAGGACGAGGTCCCTGAAACAGATTAATGGAACAGGATGAGGTCCCTGAAACAGATTAATACAAGAGGACGAGATTCCTGAAACAGATAAATACAACAGAACGAGGTCCCTGAAACAGATTAATACAACAGGACGAGGTCCCTGAAACAGATTAATGCAGCAGGATGATGTCAGTGAAACATATTAATACAACAGGACGAGGTCCCTGAAACTGATTAATACAACAGGACGAGGTCCCTGAAGCAGGTTAATACAAGAGGACGAGGTCCGTGAAACAGATAAATACAACAGGACGAGGTCCCTGAAAGAGATTAATACAACAGGATGAGGTCCCTGTAACAGATTAATACAACAGGACAAGATCCCTTTAACAGATTAATAGAACAGGACTAGGTCCCTCAAAGAGATTAATACAACAGGATGATGTCCCTGAAACAGATTAATGCAACAGGACGAGGTCCCTGAAACAGATTAATACAAGAGGACGAGGTCACTGTAACAGATTAATGCAACAGGACGAGGTCCCTGAAACAGATTAATACAACAGGACGAGGTCCCTGAAACAGGTTAATACAAGAGGACGAGGTCCCTGAAACAGATTAATACAACAGGACGAGGTCCCAGAAACAGATTAATACAAGAGGACGAGGTTCGTGTAATAGATTAATATAACAGGACGAGGTCCCTGAAACAGGTTAATACAACATGACGAGGTCCCTGGAACAGATTAATACACCAGGATGAGGTCCTTGAAACAGATTAATACAAAAGGACGAGGTCCCTAAAACAGATTAACATAACAGGACGAGGTCCCTGGAACAGATTAATACACCAGGACGAGGTCCCTAAAAGAGATTAATACAAAAGGACGAAGTCCCTGAAACAGATTAATACAAGAGGACGAGGTCCCAGAAACAGAATAATATAACAGGACGTGGTCCCTAAAACAGATTAATAGAACAGGACAAGATACCAGAAACAGATTAATTCAAGAGGATGAGGTCCCAGAAACAGGTTAATACAACAGGACGAGGTCCTTGAAATAGATTAATAGAACAGGACGATGTTTCTGAAACAGATTAATACAACAGGACGAGGTCCCTGAAACAGATTAATACAACAGGACGAGGTCCCTGAAACAGATTAATGCAACAGGATGAGGTCCCTGAAACAGATTAATACAAGAGGACGAAGTCCCTGAAACAGATTAATACAACAGGACGAGGTCCCTGAAACAGATTAATACAACAGGACGAGGTCCATGAAACAGATTAATATAACAGGACGAGGTCCCTGAAACAGGTTAATACCAGAGGACGAGGTCCCTGAAACAGATTAATACAACAGGACGAGGTCCGAGAAACAGATTAATACAACAGGACGAGGTCCGTGTAACAGATTAATATAACAGGACGAGGTCGCTGAAACAGGTTAATACAACATGACGAGGTCCCTGAAACAGATTAATACAACAGGACAAGATCCCAGAAACAGATTAATTCAAGAGGATGAGGTCCCAGAAACAGGTTAATACAACAGGACGAGGTCCTTGAAATAGATTAATACAACAGGACGAGGTCGCTTAAACCAATTAATAGAACAGGACGAGGTCCCTAAAACAGATTAATACAAGAGGATGATGTTTCTGAAACAGATTAATACAACAGGACGACGTCCCTGGAACTCATTAATACAACAGGACGAGGTCCCTGAAACAGATTAATGCAGCAGGATGATGTCAGTGAAACAGATTAATACAACAGGACGAGGTCCTTGAAACTGATTAATACAACAGGACGAGGTCCCTGAAACAGATTAATACAAAAGGACGAGGTCCCTGAAACAGATTAATACAACAGGACGAGGTCCCTCAAACATATTAATACAACAGGACTAGGTCCCTGAAACAGATTAATGCAACAGGACGAGGTTCCTGAAATAGATACTACAACAGGACGATGTCCCTGTAACAGATTAATACAACAGGAGGAGGTCCCTGAAACAGATTAATATAACAGGACGAGGTCCCTGAAACTGATTAAAACAAGAGGACGAGGTCCCTGAAACAGTTTAATACAAGAGGACGAGGTCCGTGAAACAGATAAATACAACAGGACAAGGTCCCTGAAACAGATTAATACAACAGGACGAGGTCCCTGTAACAGATTAATACAACAGGATGATGTCCCTGAAACAGATTAATGCAACAGGACGAGGTCCCTGAAACAGATAAATAGAAGAGGTCGAGTTCCGTGTAACAGATTAATGCAACAGGACGAGGTCCCTGAAACAGAATAATAGAACAGGACGAGGTCCCTGAAACAGATTAATACAACAGGACGAGGTCCCTGTAACAGATTAATACAACAGGATGATGTCCCTGAAACAGGTTAATGCAACAGGACGAGGTCCCTGGAACAGATTATTGCAAGAGGACGAGGTCCCTGAAACAGATGAATACAAAAGGACGAGGTCCCTGTAACAGATTAATGTAACAGGACGAGGTCCCTGAAACAGATTAATGCAACAGGACGAGGTCCATGAAACAGGTTAATACAACAGGACGAGGTCACTGAAACAGATTAATGCAACAGGACGAGGTCCCTGAAACAGATTAATACAACAGGACGAGGTCCCTGAAACAGAATATTGCAACAGGACGAGGTCCCTGTATCAGATTAATGCAACAGGACGAGGTCCCTGTAACAGATTAATGCAATAGGACGAGGTCCCTGAAACAGATTAATACAACAGGACGAGGTCACTGAAACAGATTAATACAACAGGACGAGGTCCCTGAAACAGATTAATACAACAGGATGAGATCCCTGAAACAGATTAATACAACAGGACGAGGTCACTGTAACAGATTAATGCAACAGGACGAGGTCCCTGAAACAGATTAATACAACAGGACGAGGTCCCTGAAACAGGTTAATACAAGAGGACGAGGTCCCTGAAACAGATTAATACAACAGGACGAGGTCCCAGAAACAGATTAATACAAGAGGACGAGGTTCGTGTAATAGATTAATATAACAGGACGAGGTCCCTGAAACAGGTTAATACAACATGACGAGGTCCCTGGAACAGATTAATACACCAGGACGAGGTCCTTGAAACAGATTAATACAAAAGGACGAGGTCCCTAAAACAGATTAACATAACAGGACGAGGTCCCTGGAACAGATTAATACACCAGGACGAGGTCCCTAAAAGAGATTAATACAAAAGGACGAAGTCCCTGAAACAGATTAATACAAGAGGACGAGGTCCCAGAAACAGAATAATATAACAGGACGTGGTCCCTAAAACAGATTAATAGAACAGGACAAGATACCAGAAACAGATTAATTCAAGAGGATGAGGTCCCAGAAACAGGTTAATACAACAGGACGAGGTCCTTGAAATAGATTAATAGAACAGGACGATGTTTCTGAAACAGATTAATACAACAGGACGAGGTCCCTGAAACAGATTAATACAACAGGACGAGGTCCCTGAAACAGATTAATGCAACAGGATGAGGTCCCTGAAACAGATTAATACAAGAGGACGAAGTCCCTGAAACAGATTAATACAACAGGACGAGGTCCCTGAAACAGATTAATACAACAGGACGAGGTCCATGAAACAGATTAATATAACAGGACGAGGTCCCTGAAACAGGTTAATACCAGAGGACGAGGTCCCTGAAACAGATTAATACAACAGGACGAGGTCCGAGAAACAGATTAATACAACAGGACGAGGTCCGTGTAACAGATTAATATAACAGGACGAGGTCGCTGAAACAGGTTAATACAACATGACGAGGTCCCTGAAACAGATTAATACAACAGGACAAGATCCCAGAAACAGATTAATTCAAGAGGATGAGGTCCCAGAAACAGGTTAATACAACAGGACGAGGTCCTTGAAATAGATTAATACAACAGGACGAGGTCGCTTAAACCAATTAATAGAACAGGACGAGGTCCCTAAAACAGATTAATACAAGAGGATGATGTTTCCAAAACAGATTAATACAACAGGACGACGTCCCTGGAACTGATTAATACAACAGGACGAGGTCCCTGAAACAGATTAATGCAGCAGGATGATGTCAGTGAAACAGATTAATACAACAGGACGAGGTCCTTGAAACTGATTAATACAACAGGACGAGGTCCCTGAAACAGATTAATACAAAAGGACGAGGTCCCTGAAACAGATTAATACAACAGGACGAGGTCCCTCAAACATATTAATACAACAAGACCAGGTCCCTGAAACAGATTAATGCAACAGGACGAGGTTCCTGAAATAGATACTACAACAGGACGATGTCCCTGTAACAGATTAATACAACAGGAGGAGGTCCCTGAAACAGATTAATATAACAGGATGAGGTCCCTGAAACTGATTAAAACAAGAGGACGAGGTCCCTGAAACAGTTTAATACAAGAGGACGAGGTCCGTGAAACAGATAAATACAATAGGACAAGGTCCCTGAAACAGATTAATACAACAGGACGAGGTCCCTGTAACAGATTAATACAACAGGATGATGTCCCTGAAACAGATTAATGCAACAGGACGAGGTCCCTGAAACAGATAAATAGAATAGGACGAGTTCCGTGTAACAGATTAATGCAACAGGACGAGGTCCCTGAAACAGATTAATAGAACAGGACGAGGTCCCTGAAACAGATTAATACAACAGGACGAGGTCCCTGTAACAGATTAATACAACAGGATGATGTCCCTGAAACAGGTTAATGCAACAGGACGAGGTCCCTGAAACAGATTAATACAAGAGGACGAGGTCACTGTAACAGATTAATGCAAAAGGACGAGGTCCCTGAAACAGATTAATACAACAGGACGAGGTCCCTGAAACAGGTTAATACAAGAGGACGAGGTCCCTGAAACAGATTAATACAACAGGACGAGGTCCCAGAAACAGATTAATACAAGAGGACGAGGTTCGTGTAATAGATTAATATAACAGGACAAGGTCCCTGAAACAGGTTAATACAACATGACGAGGTCCCTGGAACAGATTAATACACCAGGACGAGGTCCTTGAAACAGATTAATACAAAAGGACGAGGTCCCTAAAACAGATTAACATAACAGGACGAGGTCCCTGGAACAGATTAATACACCAGGACGAGGTCCCTAAAAGAGATTAATACAAAAGGACGAAGTCCCTGAAACAGATTAATACAAGAGGACGAGGTCCCAGAAACAGAATAATATAACAGGACGTGGTCCCTAAAACAGATTAAATGAACAGGACAAGATACCAGAAACAGATTAATTCAAGAGGATGAGGTCCCAGAAACAGGTTAATACAACAGGACGAGGTCCTTGAAATAGATTAATAGAACAGGACGATGTTTCTGAAACAGATTAATACAACAGGACGAGGTCCCTGAAACAGATTAATACAACAGGACGAGGTCCCTGAAACAGATTAATGCAACAGGATGAGGTCCCTGAAACAGATTAATACAAGAGGACGAAGTCCCTGAAACAGATTAATACAACAGGACGAGGTCCCTGAAAAAGATTAATACAACAGGACGAGGTCCCTGAAACAGATTAATACAACAGGACGAGGTCCCTCAAACATATTAATACAACAGGACGAGGTCCCTGAAACAGGTTAATACAAGAGGACGAGGTCCGTGAAACAGATTAATACAACAGGACGAGGTCCCTCAAACATATTAATACAACAGGACCAGGTCCCTGAAACAGATTAATGCAACAGGACGAGGTTCCTGAAATAGATTACTACAACAGGACGATGTCCCTGTAACAGATTAATACAACAGGAGGAGGTCCCTGAAACAGATTAATATAACAGGACGAGGTCCCTGAAACTGATTAAAACAAGAGGACGAGGTCCCTTTAACAGATTAATAGAACAGGACTAGGTCCCTGAAAGAGATTAATACAACAGGATGAGGTCCCTGTAACAGATTAATACAGCAAGACGATGTCCCTGTAACAGATTAATACAACAGGACGAGGTCCCTGTAACAGATTAATGCAACAGGACGAGGTCCATGAAACAGATTAATACAACAGGACGAGGTCCCTGAAACAGAATATTGCAACAGGACGAGGTCCCTGTAATGGATTAATGCAACAGGACGAGGTTCCTGTAATAGATGAATGCAATAGGACGAGGTCCCTGATACAGATTAATACAACAGGACGAGGTCCCTGAAACAGATTAATACAACAGGACGAGGTCCCTGAAACAGATTAATACAACAGGACGAGGTCCCTGATACAGATTAATACAACAGGACGAGGTCCCTGATACAGATTAATACAACAGGACGAGGTCCCTGATACAGATTAATACAACAGGACGAGATCCCTGAAACAGATAAATACAACAGGACGAGGTCCCTGAAACAGATTAATACAAAAGGACGAGGTCCCTGAAACAGATTAATACAACAGGACGAGGTCCCTGAAACAGATTAATACAACAGGACGAGGTCCCTGAAACTGATTAATACAAGAGGACGAGGGCCCTGAAACAGATTAATACAAGAGGACGAGGTCCGTGAAACAGATAAATACAACAGGACGAGGTCCCTGAAACAGATTAATAGAGCAGGATGAGGACCTGTAACAGATTAATACAACAGGACAAGGTCCCTGTAACAGATTAATACAACAGGATGAGATCCCTGAAACAGATTAATACAACAGGACGAGGTCCCTGAAACAGATTAATGGAACAGGATGAGGTCCCTGAAACAGATTAATACAAGAGGACGAGGTCACTGTAACAGATTAATGCAACAGGACGAGGTCCCTGAAACAGATTAATACAACAGGACGAGGTCCCTGAAACAGGTTAATACAAGAGGACGAGGTCCCTGAAACAGATTAATACAACAGGACGAGGTCCCAGAAACAGATTAATACAAGAGGACGAGGTTCGTGTAATAGATTAATATAACAGGACGAGGTCCCTGAAACAGGTTAATACAACATGACGAGGTCCCCGGAACAGATTAATACACCAGGACGAGGTCCTTGAAACAGATTAATACAAAAGGACGAGGTCCCTAAAACAGATTAACATAACAGGACGAGGTCCCTGGAACAGATTAATACACCAGGACGAGGTCCCGAAAAGAGATTAATACAAAAGGACGAAGTCCCTGAAACAGATTAATACAAGAGGACGAGGTCCCAGAAACAGAATAATATAACAGGACGTGGTCCCTAAAACAGATTAATAGAACAGGACAAGATACCAGAAACAGATTAATTCAAGAGGATGAGGTCCCAGAAACAGGTTAATACAACAGGACGAGGTCCTTGAAATAGATTAATAGAACAGGACGATGTTTCTGAAACAGATTAATACAACAGGACGAGGTCCCTGAAACAGATTAATACAACAGGACGAGGTCCCTGAAACAGATTAATGCAACAGGATGAGGTCCCTGAAACAGATTAATACAAGAGGACGAAGTCCCTGAAACAGATTAATACAACAGGACGAGGTCCCTGAAACAGATTAATACAACAGGACGAGGTCCCTGAAACAGATTAATACAACAGGACGAGGTCCCTCAAACATATTAATACAACAGGACGAGGTCCCTGAAACAGGTTAATACAAGAGGACGAGGTCCGTGAAACAGATTAATACAACAGGACGAGGTCCCTCAAACATATTAATACAACAGGACCAGGTCCCTGAAACAGATTAATGCAACAGGACGAGGTTCCTGAAATAGATTACTACAACAGGACGATGTCCCTGTAACAGATTAATACAACAGGAGGAGGTCCCTGAAACAGATTAATATAACAGGACGAGGTCCCTGAAACTGATTAAAACAAGAGGACGAGGTCCCTGAAACAGTTTAATACAAGAGGACGAGGTCCGTGAAACAGATAAATACAACAGGACGAGGTCCCTGAAACTGATTAATACAAGAGGACGAGGTCCGTGAAACAGATAAATACAACAGGACGAGGTCCCTGAAACAGATTAATAGAGCAGGACTAGGTCCCTGAAAGAGATTAATACAACAGGATGAGGTCCCTGTAACAGATTAATACAGCAAGACGATGTCCCTGTAACAGATTAATACAACAGGACGAGGTCCCTGAAACAGATTAATACAACAGGACGAGGTCCCTGTAACAGATTAATACAACAGGACAAGGTCCCTTTAACAGATTAATAGAACAGGACTAGGTCCCTGAAAGAGATTAATACAACAGGATGAGGTCCCTGTAACAGATTAATACAGCAAGACGATGTCCCTGTAACAGATTAATACAACAGGACGAGGTCCCTGTAACAGATTAATGCAACAGGACGAGGTCCATGAAACAGATTAATACAACAGGACGAGGTCCCTGAAACAGAATATTGCAACAGGACGAGGTCCCTGTAATGGATTAATGCAACAGTACGAGGTTCCTGTAATAGATGAATGCAATAGGACGAGGTCCCTGATACAGATTAATACAACAGGACGAGGTCCCTGAAACAGATTAATACAACAGGACGAGGTCCCTGAAACAGATTAATACAACAGGACGAGGTCCCTGATACAGATTAATACAACAGGACGAGGTCCCTGATACAGATTAATACAACAGGACGAGGTCCCTGATACAGATTAATACAACAGGACGAGATCCCTGAAACAGATAAATACAACAGGACGAGGTCCCTGAAACAGATTAATACAAAAGGACGAGGTCCCTGAAACAGATTAATACAACAGGACGAGGTCCCTGAAACAGATTAATACAACAGGACGAGGTCCCTGAAACTGATTAATACAAGAGGACGAGGGCCCTGAAACAGATTAATACAAGAGGACGAGGTCCGTGAAACAGATAAATACAACAGGACGAGGTCCCTGAAACAGATTAATAGAGCAGGATGAGGACCTGTAACAGATTAATACAACAGGACAAGGTCCCTGTAACAGATTAATACAACAGGATGAGATCCCTGAAACAGATTAATACAACAGGACGAGGTCCCTGAAACAGATTAATGGAACAGGATGAGGTCCCTGAAACAGATTAATACAAGAGGACGAGGTCACTGTAACAGATTAATGCAACAGGACGAGGTCCCTGAAACAGATTAATACAACAGAACGAGGTCCCTGAAACAGGTTAATACAAGAGGACGAGGTCCCTGAAACAGATTAATACAACATGACGAGGTCCCAGAAACAGATTAATACAAGAGGACGAGGTTCGTGTATTAGATTAATATAACAGGACGAGGTCCCTGAAACAGGTTAATACAACATGACGAGGTCCCTGGAACAGATTAATACACCAGGACGAGGTCCTTGAAACAGATTAATACAAAAGGACGAGGTCCCTAAAACAGATTAACATAACAGGACGAGGTCCCTGGAACAGATTAATACACCAGGACGAGGTCCCTAAAAGAGATTAATACAAAAGGACGAAGTCCCTGAAACAGATTAATACAAGAGGACGAGGTCCCAGAAACAGAATAATATAACAGGACGTGGTCCCTAAAACAGATTAATAGAACAGGACAAGATACCAGAAACAGATTAATTCAAGAGGATGAGGTCCCAGAAACAGGTTAATACAACAGGACGAGGTCCTTGAAATAGATTAATAGAACAGGACGATGTTTCTGAAACAGATTAATACAACAGGACGAGGTCCCTGAAACAGATTAATACAACAGGACGAGGTCCCTGAAACAGATTAATGCAACAGGATGAGGTCCCTGAAACAGATTAATACAAGAGGACGAAGTCCCTGAAACAGATTAATACAACAGGACGAGGTCCCTGAAACAGATTAATACAACAGGACGAGGTCCATGAAACAGATTAATATAACAGGACGAGGTCCCTGAAACAGGTTAATACCAGAGGACGAGGTCCCTGAAACAGATTAATACAACAGGACGAGGTCCGAGAAACAGATTAATACAACAGGACGAGGTCCGTGTAACAGATTAATATAACAGGACGAGGTCGCTGAAACAGGTTAATACAACATGACGAGGTCCCTGAAACAGATTAATACAACAGGACAAGATCCCAGAAACAGATTAATTCAAGAGGATGAGGTCCCAGAAACAGGTTAATACAACAGGACGAGGTCCTTGAAATAGATTAATACAACAGGACGAGGTCGCTTAAACCAATTAATAGAACAGGACGAGGTCCCTAAAACAGATTAATAAAAGAGGATGATGTTTCCAAAACAGATTAATACAACAGGACGACGTCCCTGGAACTGATTAATACAACAGGACGAGGTCCCTGAAACAGATTAATGCAGCAGGATGATGTCAGTGAAACAGATTAATACAACAGGACGAGGTCCTTGAAACTGATTAATACAACAGGACGAGGTCCCTGAAACAGATTAATACAAAAGGACGAGGTCCCTGAAACAGATTAATACAACAGGACGAGGTCCCTCAAACATATTAATACAACAGGACCAGGTCCCTGAAACAGATTAATGCAACAGGACGAGGTTCCTGAAATAGATACTACAACAGGACGATGTCCCTGTAACAGATTAATACAACAGGAGGAGGTCCCTGAAACAGATTAATATAACAGGACGAGGTCCCTGAAACTGATTAAAACAAGAGGACGAGGTCCCTGAAACAGTTTAATACAAGAGGACGAGGTCCGTGAAACAGATAAATACAACAGGACAAGGTCCCTGAAACAGATTAATACAACAGGACGAGGTCCCTGTAACAGATTAATACAACAGGATGATGTCCCTGAAACAGATTAATGCAACAGGACGAGGTCCCTGAAACAGATAAATAGAAGAGGACGAGTTCCGTGTAACAGATTAATGCAACAGGACGAGGTCCCTGAAACAGATTAATAGAACAGGACGAGGTCCCTGAAACAGATTAATACAACAGGACGAGGTCCCTGTAACAGATTAATACAACAGGATGATGTCCCTGAAACAGGTTAATGCAACAGGACGAGGTCCCTGAAACAGATTAATACAAGAGGACGAGGTCACTGTAACAGATTAATGCAACAGGACGAGGTCCCTGAAACAGATTAATGCAACAGGACGAGGTCCCTGAAACAGGTTAATACAAGAGGACGAGGTCCCTGAAACAGATTAATACAACAGGACGAGGTCCCAGAAACAGATTAATACAAGAGGACGAGGTTCGTGTAATAGATTAATATAACAGGACGAGGTCCCTGAAACAGGTTAATACAACATGACGAGGTCCCTGGAACAGATTAATACACCAGGACGAGGTCCTTGAAACAGATTAATACAAAAGGACGAGGTCCCTAAAACAGATTAACATAACAGGACGAGGTCCCTGGAACAGATTAATACACCAGGACGAGGTCCCTAAAAGAGATTAATACAAAAGGACGAAGTCCCTGAAACAGATTAATACAAGAGGACGAGGTCCCAGAAACAGAATAATATAACAGGACGTGGTCCCTAAAACAGATTAATAGAACAGGACAAGATACCAGAAACAGATTAATTCAAGAGGATGAGGTCCCAGAAACAGGTTAATACAACAGGACGAGGTCCTTGAAATAGATTAATAGAACAGGACGATGTTTCTGAAACAGATTAATACAACAGGACGAGGTCCCTGAAACAGATTAATACAACAGGACGAGGTCCCTGAAACAGATTAATGCAACAGGATGAGGTCCCTGAAACAGATTAATACAAGAGGACGAAGTCCCTGAAACAGATTAATACAACAGGACGAGGTACCTGAAACAGATTAATACAACAGGACGAGGTCCCTGAAACAGATTAATACAACAGGACGAGGTCCCTCAAACATATTAATACAACAGGACGAGGTCCCTGAAACAGGTTAATACAAGAGGACGAGGTCCGTGAAACAGATTAATACAACAGGACGAGGTCCCTCAAACATATTAATACAACAGGACCAGGTCCCTGAAACAGATTAATGCAGCAGGACGAGATTCCTGAAATAGATTACTACAACAGGACGATGTCCCTGTAACAGATTAATACAACAGGAGGAGGTCCCTGAAACAGATTAATATAACAGGACGAGGTCCCTGAAACTGATTAAAACAAGAGGACGAGGTCCCTGAAACAGTTTAATACAAGAGGACGAGGTCCGTGAAACAGATAAATACAACAGGACGAGGTCCCTGAAACTGATTAATACAAGAGGACGAGGTCCGTGAAACAGATAAATACAACAGGACGAGGTCCCTGAAACAGATTAATAGAGCAGGACGAGGTCCCTGTAACAGATTAATACAACAGGACAAGGTCCCTTTAACAGATTAATAGAACAGGACTAGGTCCCTGAAAGAGATTAATACAACAGGATGAGGTCCCTGTAACAGATTAATACAGCAAGACGATGTCCCTGTAACAGATTAATACAACAGGACGAGGTCCCTGTAACAGATTAATGCAACAGGACGAGGTCCATGAAACAGATTAATACAACAGGACGAGGTCCCTGAAACAGAATATTGCAACAGGACGAGGTCCCTGTAATGGATTAATGCAACAGGACGAGGTTCCTGTAATAGATTAATGCAATAGGACGAGGTCCCTGATACAGATTAATACAACAGGACGAGGTCCCTGAAACAGATTAATACAACAGGACGAGGTCCCTGAAACAGATTAATACAACAGGACGAGGTCCCTGATACAGATTAATACAACAGGACGAGGTCCCTGATACAGATTAATACAACAGGACGAGGTCCCTGATACAGATTAATACAACAGGACGAGATCCCTGAAACAGATAAATACAACAGGACGAGCTCCCTGAAACAGATTAATACAAAAGGACGAGGTCCCTGAAACAGATTAATACAACAGGACAAGGTCCCTGAAACAGATTAATACAACAGGACGAGGTCCCTGAAACTGATTAATACAAGAGGACGAGGGCACTGAAACAGATTAATACAAGAGGACGAGGTCCGTGAAACAGATAAATACAACAGGACGAGGTCCCTGAAACAGATTAATAGAGCAGGATGAGGACCTGTAACAGATTAATACAACAGGACAAGGTCCCTGTAACAGATTAATAGAACAGGACAAGGTCCCTGAAAGAGATTAATACAACAGGATAAGGTCCCTGTAACAGATTAATACAGCAGGACGATGTCCCTGTTACAGATTAATACAACAGGACGATGTCCCTGAAACAGATTAATGCAAATGGACGAGGTCCCTGAAACAGATTAATGCAAATGGACGAGGTCCCTGAAACAGATTAATGCAACAGGATGAGGTCCCTGAAACAGATTAATACAAGAGGACGAAGTCCCTGAAACAGATTAATACAACAGGACGAGGTCCCTGAAACAGATTAATACAACAGGACGAGGTCCATGAAACAGATTAATATAACAGGACGAGGTCCCTGAAACAGGTTAATAACAGAGGACGAGGTCCCTGAAACAGATTAATACAACAGGACGAGGTCCGAGAAACAGATTAATACAACAGGACGAGGTCCGTGTAACAGATTAATATAACAGGACGAGTTCGCTGAAACAGGTTAATACAACATGACGAGGTCCCTGAAACAGATTAATACAACAGGACAAGATCCCAGAAACAGATTAATTCAAGAGAATGAGGTCCCAGAAACAGGTTAATACAACAGGACGAGGTCCTTGAAATAGATTAGTACAACAGGACGAGGTCGCTTAAACCAATTAATAGAACAGGACGAGGTCCCTGAAACAGATTAATGCAACAGGACGAGGTCCCTGAAACAGATTAATAGAACAGGACGAGGTCCCTGAAACAGATTAATACAACAGGATGATGTCCCTGAAACAGGTTAATGCAACAGGACGAGCTCCCTGAAACAGATAAATAGAAGAGGACGAGTTCCGTGTAACAGATTAATGCAACAGGACGAGGTCCCTGAAACAGATTAATAGAACAGGACGATGTCCCTGTAACAGATTAATACAACAGGATGATGTCCCTGAAACAGGTTAATGCAACAGGACGAGCTCCCTGAAACGGATTAATACAAGAGGACGAGGTCCCTGTAACAGATTAATGCAACAGGACGAGGTCCCTGAAACAGATTAATACAGGAGGGAGAAAAAGTCACTGTAAATGTGTGGAAAAGAAAAAGTGTATATCATGGCTATTGTGATTTATGGTGTGAAAAAAAAAAAAAAAAAAAAAAAAAAAAAAAAAACCAGATTAATACAACAGGACGAGATCCCTGAAACAGATTAATAGAACAGGACGAGGTACCTGAAACAGATTAATGCAACAGGAGGAGGTCCCTGAAACAGATTAATGCAACAGGACGAGGTCCCTGTAACAGATTATTGCAAGAGGACGAGGTCCCTGAAACAGATGAATACAAAAGGACGAGGTCCCTGTAACAGATTAATGCAACAGGACGAGGTCCCTGTAACAGATTAATGCAATAGGACGAGGTCCCTGAAACAGATTAATACAACAGGACGAGGTCACTGAAACAGATTAATACAACAGGACGAGGTCCCTGAAACAGATTAATACAACAGGATGAGATCCCTGAAACAGATTAATACAACAGGACGAGGTCCCTGAAAGAGATTAATGGAACAGGATGAGGTCCCTGAAACAGATTAATACAAGAGGACGAGATCCCTGAAACAGATAAATACAACAGGACGAGGTCCCTGAAACAGATTAATACAACAGGACGAGGTCCCTGAAACAGATTAATACAAAAGGACGAGGTCCCTGAAACAGATTAATACAACAGGATGACGTCCCTGAAACAGATTAATACAAGAGGACGAGGTCCCTGAAACAGATTAATGCAACAGGAAGAGGTCCCTGAAACAGATTAATACAACAGGACGAGATCCCTGAAAAAGATTAATGGAACAGGATGAGATCCCTGAAACAGATTAATACAAGAGGACGAGATCCCTGAAGCAGATAAATACAACAGGACGAGGTCCCTGAAACAGATTAATACAACAGGACGAGGTCCCTGAAACAGATTAATACAAAAGGACGAGGTCCCTGAAACAGATTAATACAACAGGATGACGTCCCTGAAACAGATTAATACAAGAGGACGAGGTCCCTGAAACAGATTAATGCAACAGGATGAGGTCCCTGAAACAGATTAATACAAGAGGACGAAGTCCCTGAAACAGATTAATACAACAGGACGAGGTCCCTGAAACAGATTAATACAACAGGACGAGGTCCATGAAACAGATTAATATAACAGGACGAGGTCCCTGAAACAGGTTAATACAAGAGGACGAGGTCCCTGAAACAGATTAATACAACAGGACGAGGTCCCTGAAACAGATTAATGCAACAGGATGAGGTCCCTGAAACAGATTAATACAAGAAGACGAAGTCCCTGAAACAGATTAATACAACAGGACGAGGTCCCTGAAACAGATTAATACAACAGGACGAGGTCCTTGGAACAGATTAATACACCAGGACGAGGTCCTTTAAACAGATTAATACAAAAGGACGAGGTCCCTAAAGCAGATTAATATAACAGGACGAGGTCCCTGAAACAGATTAATACACCAGGACGAGGTCCCTAAAAGAGATTAATACAAAAGGACGAAGTCCCTGAAACAGATTAATACAAGAGGACGAGGTCCCAGATACAGAATAATATAACAGGACGTGGTCCCTAAAACAGATTAATAGAACAGGACAAGATACCAGAAACAGATTAATTCAAGAGGATGAGGTCCCAGAAACAGGTTAATACAACAGGACGAGGTCCTTGAAATAGATTAATACAACAGGACGATGTTTCTGAAACAGATTAATACAACAGGACGATGTCCCTGAAACACATTAATAGAAGAGGACGATGTTTCTGAAACAGATTAATACAACAGGACGACGTCCCTGAAACAGATTAATACAACAGGACGAGGTCCCTGAAAAAGATTAATGCAGCAGGATGATGTCAGTGAAACAGATTAATACAACAGGACGAGGTCCCTGAAACTGATTAATACAACAGGACGAGGTCCCTGAAGCAGGTTAATATGAGAGGACGAGGTCCGTGAAACAGATAAATACAACAGGACGAGGTCCCTGAAACAGATTAATAGAGCCGGACTAGGTCCCTGAAAGAGATTAATACAACAGGATGAGGACCCTGTAACAGATTAATACAGCAAGACGATGTCCCTGTAACAGATTAATACAACAGGACGAGGTCCCTGAAACAGATTAATACAACAGGACGAGGTCCCTGTAAAAGATTAATACAACAGGACAAGGTCCCTTTAACAGATTAATAGAACAGGACTAGGTCCCTGAAAGAGATTAATACAACAGGATGATGTCCCTGAAACAGATTAATGCAACAGGACGAGGTCCCTGAAACAGATTAATGCAAGAGGACGAGGTCACTGTAACAGATTAATGCAACAGGACGAGGTCCCTGAAACAGATTAATACAACAGGACGAGGTCCCTGAAACATATTAATACAAGAGGACGAGGTCCCTGAAAGAGATTAATACAAAAGGACGAGGTCCCTGAAACAGATTAATACAACAGGACGACGTCCCTGAAACAGATTAATACAACAGGACGAGGTCCCTGAAACTGATTAATACAAGAGGACGAGGTCCCTGAAACAGATTAATACAAGAGGACGAGGTCCGTGAAACAGATAAATACAACAGGACGAGGTCCCTGAAACAGATTAATAGAGCAGGATGAGGACCTGTAACAAATTAATACAACAGGACAAGGTCCCTGTAACAGATTAATACAGCAGGACGATGTCCCTGTTACAGATTAATACAACAGGACGATGTCCCTGAAACAGATTAATACAACAGGACGAGGTCCCTGAAACAGATTAATACAACAGTATGATGTCCCTGAAACAGATTAATGCAAATGGACGAGGTCCCTGAAACAGATTAATGCAACAGGATGAGGTCACTGAAACAGGTTAATACAAGAGGACGAGGTACCTGAAACAGATTAATACAACAGGACGAGGTCCAAGAAACAGATTAATATAACAGGACGAGGTCCCTGAAACAGGTTAATACAACATGACGAGGTCCCTGAAACAGATTAATACAAGGGGACGAGGTCCCTGAAACAGATTAATACAACAGGACGAGGTTCATTAAACAGATTAATAGAACAGGACGATGTCCCTGAAACAGATTAATGCAATAGGACGAGGTCCCTGAAACAAATTAATAGAAGAGGACGATGTCCCTGAAACAGATTAATACAACAGGACGACGTCCCTAAAACAGATTAATAGAACAGATCGAAGTCCCTGAAACAGATTAATACAACAGGACAAGATCGCAGAAACAGATTAATTCAAGAGGATGAGGTCCCAGAAACATGTTAATACAACAGGACGAGGTCCTTGAAATAGATTAATACAACAGGACGAGGTCGCTTAAACCAATTAATAGAACAGGACGAGGTCCCTAAAACAGATTAATACAACAGGACGAGATCCCTGAAACAGATTAATACAACAGGACGAGATCCCTGAAACAGATTAATAGAACAAGACGAGGTACCTGAAACAGATTAATGCAACAGGACGAATTCCCTGAAACAGATTAATGCAACAGGACGAGGTCCCTGGAACAGATTATTGCAAGAGGACGAGGTCCCTGAAACAGATGAATACAAAAGGACGAGGTCCCTGTAACAGATTAATGCAACAGGACGAGGTCCCTGAAACAGATTAATGCAACAGGACGAGGTCCATGAAACAGATTAATACAACAGGACGAGGTCACTGAAACAGATTAATGCAACAGGACGAGGTCCCTGAAACAGATTAATACAACAGGACGAGGTCCCTGAAACAGAATATTGCAACAGGACGAGGTCCCTGTATCAGAGTAATGCAACAGGACGAGGTCCCTGTAACAGATTAATGCAATAGGACGAGGTCACTGAAACAGATTAATACAACAGGACGAGGTCCTTGAAACAGATTAATAGAACAGGATGAGATCCCTGAAACAGATTAATACAACAGGACGAGGTCCCTGAAACAGATTAATGGAACAGGATGAGGTCCCGGAAACAGATTAATACAACAGGACGAGGTCCCTGAAACAGATTAATGCAACAGGACGAGGTCCATGAAACAGATTAATACAACAGGACGAGGTCACTGAAACAGATTAATGCAACAGGACGAGGTCCCTGAAACAGATTAATACAACAGGACGAGGTCCCTGAAACAGATTAATGCAACAGGACGAGGTCCATGAAACAGATTAATACAACAGGACGAGGTCCCTGAAACAGATTAATGCAACAGGACGAGGTCCATGAAACAGATTAATACAACAGGACGAGGTCACTGAAACAGATTAATGCAACAGGACGAGGTCCCTGAAACAGATTAATACAACAGGACGAGGTCCCTGAAACAGATTAATGCAACAGGACGAGGTCCCTGAAACAGATTAATACAACAGGACGAGGTCCCTGAAACAGATTAATACAACAGGACGAGGTTACTGAAACAGAATAATGCAACAGGACGAGGTCCCTGAAACAGATTAATACAACAGGACGAGGTCCCTGAAACAGATTAATACAACAGGATGAGATCCCTGAAACAGATTAATACAACAGGACGAGGTCCCTGAAACAGATTAATGCAACAGGACGAGGTCCCTGGAACAGATTATTGCAAGAGGACGAGGTCCCTGAAACAGATGAATACAAAAGGACCAGGTCCCTGTAACAGATTAATGCAACAGGACGAGGTCCCTGAAACAGATTAATGCAACAGGACGAGGTCCATGAAACAGATTAATACAACAGGACGAGGTCACTGAAACAGATTAATGCAACAGGACGAGGTCCCTGAAACAGATTAATACAACAGGACGAGGTCCCTGAAACAGAATATTGCAACAGGACGAGGTCCCTGTATCAGATTAATGCAACAGGACGAGGTCCCTGTAACAGATTAATGCAATAGGACGAGGTCCCTGAAACAGATTAATACAACAGGACGAGGTCCCTGAAACAGATTAATACAACAGGACGAGGTCCCTGAAACAGATTAATGGAACAGGATGAGGTCCCTGAAACAGATTAATATTAGAGGACGAGATCCCTGAAACAGATAAATACAACAGGACGAGGTCCCTGAAACAGATTAATACAAAAGGACGAGGTCCCTGAAACAGATTAATACAACAGGATGACGTCCCTGAAACTGATTAATACAACAGGACGAGGTCCCTGAAACAGATTAATGGAACAGGATGAGGTCCCTGAAACAGTTTAATACAAGAGGACGAGATCCCTGAAACAGATAAATACAACAGGACGAGGTCCCTGAAACAGATTAATACAACAGGACAAGGTCCCTGAAACAGATTAATGCAGCAGGATGATGTCAGTGAAACATATTAATACAACAGGACGAGGTCCCTGAAACTGATTAATACAACAGGACGAGGTCCCTGAAGCAGGTTAATACAAGAGGACGAGGTCCGTGAAACAGATAAATACAACAGGACGAGGTCCCTGAAACAGATTAATACAAAAGGACGAGGTCCCTGAAACAGATTAATACAACAGGATGACGTCCCTGAAACAGATTAATACAAGAGGACGAGGTCCCTGAAACGGATTAATGCAACAGGAAGAGGTCCCTGAAACTGATTAATACAACAGGACGAGGTCCCTGAAACAGATTAATGGAACAGGATGAGGTCCCTGAAACAGATTAATACAAGAGGACGAGATCCCTGAAACAGATAAATACAACAGGACGAGGTCCCTGAAACAGATTAATACAACAGGACGAGGTCCTTGAAACAGATTAATACAAAAGGACGAGGTCCCTGAAACAGATTAATACAACAGGATGACGTCCCTGAAACAGATTAATACAAGAGGACGAGGTCCCTGAAACAGATTAATACAAGAGGAAGAAGTCCCTTAAACAGATTAATACAACAGGACGAAGTCCCTGAAACAGATTAATACACCAGGACGAGGTCCCAGAAACAGAATAATATAACAGGACGTGGTCCCTAAAACAGATTAATAGAACAGGACAAGATACCAGAAACAGATTAATTCAAGAGGATGAGGTCCCAGAAACAGCTTAATACAACAGGACGAGGTCCTTGAAATAGATTAATACAACAGGACGATGTTTCTGAAACAGATTAATACAACAGGACGACGTCCCTGAAACAGATTAATGCAGCAGGATGATGTCAGTGAAACAGATTAATACAACAGGACGAGGTCCCTGAAACTGATTAATACAACAGGACGAGGTCCCTGAAGCAGGTTAATACAAGAGGACGAGGTCCGTGAAACAGATAAATACAACAGGACGAGGTCCCTGAAACAGATTAATAGAGTAGGACTAGGTCCCTGAAAGAGATTAATACAACAGGATGAGGTCCCTGTAACAGATTAATACAGCAGGACGATGTCCCTGTAACAGATTAATACAACAGGACGAGGTCCCTGAAACAGATTAATACAACAGGACGAGGTCCCTGTAACAGATTAATACAACAGGACAAGGTCCCTTTAACAGATTAATAGAACAGGACTAGGTCCCTGAAAGAGATTAATACAACAGGATGATGTCCCTGAAACAGATTAATGCAACAGGACGAGGTCCCTGAAACAGATTAATACAAGAGGACGAGGTCCCTGAAAGAGATTAATACAAAAGGACGAGGTCCCTGAAACAGATTAATACAACAGGACGAGGTCCCTGAAACAGATTAATACAACAGGACGAGGTCCCTGAAACTGATTAATACAAGAGGACGAGGTCCCTGAAACAGATTAATACAACAGGACGAGGTCCCTGAAACAAATTAATACAAGAGGACGATGTTTCTGAAAAAGATTAATAAAACAGGACGACGTCCCTGAAACAGATTAATACAACAGGATGATGTCCCTGAAACAGATTAATGCAACAGGACGAGGTCCCTGAAACAGATTAATACAAGAGGACGAGGTTCGTGTAACAGATTAATATAACAGGACGAGGTCCCTGAAACAGGTTAATACAACATGACGAGGTCCCTGGAACAGATTAATACACCAGGACGAGGTCCTTGAAACAGATTAATACAAAAGGACGAGGTCCCTAAAACAGATTAATATAACAGGACGAGGTCCCTGAAACAGATTAATACACCAGGACGAGGTCCCTAAAAGAGATTAATACAAAAGGACGAAGTTCCTGAAACAGATTAATACACCAGGACGAGATCCCTGAAACAGATAAATACAACAGGACGAGGTCCCTGAAACAGATTAATACAACAGGACAAGGTCCCTGAAACAGATTAATGCAGCAGGATGATGTCAGTGAAACATATTAATACAACAGGACGAGGTCCCTGAAACTGATTAATACAACAGGACGAGGTCCCTGAAACAGAATATTGCAACAGGACGAGGTCCCTGTATCAGATTAATGCAACAGGACGAGGTCCCTGTAACAGATTAATGCAATAGGACGAGGTCCCTGAAACAGATTAATACAACAGGACGAGGTCCCTGAAACAGATTAATACAACAGGATGAGATCCCTGAAACAGATTAATACAACAGGACGAGGTCCCTGAAACAGATTAATGGAACAGGATGAGGTCCCTGAAACAGATTAATATTAGAGGACGAGATCCCTGAAACAGATAAATACAACAGGACGAGGTCCCTGAAACAGATTAATACAAAAGGACGAGGTCCCTGAAACAGATTAATACAACAGGATGACGTCCCTGAAACTGATTAATACAACAGGACGAGGTCCCTGAAACAGATTAATGGAACAGGATGAGGTCCCTGAAACAGATTAATACAAAAGGACGAGGTCCCTGAAACAGATTAATGGAACAGGATGAGGTCCCTGAAACAGATTAATACAAGAGGACGAGATCCCTGAAACAGATAAATACAACAGGACGAGGTCCCTGAAACAGATTAATACAACAGGACAAGGTCCCTGAAACAGATTAATGCAGCAGGATGATGTCAGTGAAACATATTAATACAACAGGACGAGGTCCCTGAAACTGATTAATACAACAGGACGAGGTCCCTGAAGCAGGTTAATACAAGAGGACGAGGTCCGTGAAACAGATAAATACAACAGGACGAGGTCCCTGAAACAGATTAATACAAAAGGACGAGGTCCCTGAAACAGATTAATACAACAGGATGACGTCCCTGAAACAGATTAATACAAGAGGACGAGGTCCCTGAAACGGATTAATGCAACAGGAAGAGGTCCCTGAAACTGATTAATACAACAGGACGAGGTCCCTGAAACAGATTAATGGAACAGGATGAGGTCCCTGAAACAGATTAATACAAGAGGACGAGATCCCTGAAACAGATAAATACAACAGGACGAGGTCCCTGAAACAGATTAATACAACAGGACGAGGTCCTTGAAACAGATTAATACAAAAGGACGAGGTCCCTGAAACAGATTAATACAACAGGATGACGTCCCTGAAACAGATTAATACAAGAGGACGAGGTCCCTGAAACAGATTAATACAAGAGGAAGAAGTCCCTTAAACAGATTAATACAACAGGACGAAGTCCCTGAAACAGATTAATACACCAGGACGAGGTCCCAGAAACAGAATAATATAACAGGACGTGGTCCCTAAAACAGATTAATAGAACAGGACAAGATACCAGAAACAGATTAATTCAAGAGGATGAGGTCCCAGAAACAGGTTAATACAACAGGACGAGGTCCTTGAAATAGATTAATACAACAGGACGATGTTTCTGAAACAGATTAATACAACAGGACGACGTCCCTGAAACAGATTAATGCAGCAGGATGATGTCAGTGAAACAGATTAATACAACAGGACGAGGTCCCTGAAACTGATTAATACAAGAGGACGATGTTTCTGAAACAGATTAATACAACAGGACGACGTCCCTGAAACAGATTAATGCAGCAGGATGATGTCATTGAAACAGATTAATACAACAGGACGAGGTCCCTGAAACTGATTAATACAACAGGACGAGGTCCCTGAAGCAGGTTAATACAAGAGGACGAGGTCCGTGAAACAGATAAATACAACAGGACGAGGTCCCTGAAACAGATTAATAGAGTAGGACTAGGTCCCTGAAAGAGATTAATACAACAGGATGAGGTCCCTGTAACAGATTAATACAGCAGGACGATGTCCCTGTAACAGATTAATACAACAGGACGAGGTCCCTGAAACAGATTAATACAACAGGACGAGGTCCCTGTAACAGATTAATACAACAGGACAAGGTCCCTTTAACAGATTAATAGAACAGGACAAGGTCCCTGAAAGAGATTAATACAACAGGATGATGTCCCTGAAACAGATTAATGCAACAGGACGAGGTCCCTGAAACAGATTAATACAAGAGGACGAGGTCCCTGAAAGAGATTAATACAAAAGGACGAGGTCCCTGAAACAGATTAATACAACAGGACGAGGTCCCTGAAACAGATTAATACAACAGGACGAGGTCCCTGAAACTGATTAATACAAGAGGACGAGGTCCCTGAAACAGATTAATACAACAGGACGAGGTCCCTGAAACAAATTAATACAAGAGGACGATGTTTCTGAAAAAGATTAATAAAACAGGACGACGTCCCTGAAACAGATTAATACAACAGGATGATGTCCCTGAAACAGATTAATGCAACAGGACGAGGTCCCTGAAACAGATTAATACAAGAGGACGAGGTTCGTGTAACAGATTAATATAACAGGACGAGGTCCCTGAAACAGGTTAATACAACATGACGAGGTCCCTGGAACAGATTAATACACCAGGACGAGGTCCTTGAAACAGATTAATACAAAAGGACGAGGTCCCTAAAACAGATTAATATAACAGGACGAGGTCCCTGAAACAGATTAATACACCAGGACGAGGTCCCTAAAAGAGATTAATACAAAAGGACGAAGTTCCTGAAACAGATTAATACAAGAGGACGAGGTCCCAGAAACAGAATAATATAACAGGACGTGGTCCCTAAAACAGATTAATAGAACAGGACAAGATACCAGAAACAGATTAATTCAAGAGGATGAGGTCCCAGAAACAGGTTAATACAACAGGACGAGGTCCTTGAAATAGATTAATACAACAGGACGATGTTTCTGAAACAGATTAATACAACAGGACGACGTCCCTGAAACAGATTAATAGAGCAGGATGAGGACCTGTAACAGATTAATACAACAGGACAAGGTCCCTGTAACAGATTAATAGAACAGGACGAGGTCCCTGAAAGAAATTAATACAACAGGATGAGGTCACTGTAACAGATTAATACAGCAGGACGATGTCCCTGTTACAGATTAATACAACAGGACGAGGTCGCTTAAACCAATTAATAGAACAGGACGACGTCAATAAAACAGATTAATACACCAAGACGAGGACCCTGCAACAAATTAATATAAGAGGATGAGGTCCAAGAAACAGATTAATGCAACAGGACGAGTTCCCTGAAACAAATTAATACAAGAGGACGATGTTTCTGAAAAAGATTAATAAAACAGGACGACGTCCCTGAAACAGATTAATACAACAGGACGAGGTCCCTGAAACAGATTAATACAACAGGCGAGGTCCCTGAAACAGATTAATGCAGCAGGATGATGTCAGTGAAACAGATTAATACAATAGGACGAGGTCCCTGAAACTGATTAATACAACAGGACGAGGTCCCTGAAACAGGTTAATACAAGAGGACGAGGTCCGTGAAACAGATTAATACAACAGGACGAGGTCCCTCAAACATATTAATAGAACAGGACCAGGTCCCTGAAACAGATTAATGGAACAGGACGAGGTCCCTGAAACAGATTAATGCAACAGGATGAGGTCACTGAAACAGGTTAATACAAGAGGACGAGGTACCTGAAACAGATTAATACAACAGGATGAGGTCACTGAAACAGGTTAATACAAGAGGACGAGGTACCTGAAACAGATTAATACAACAGGACGAGGTCCAAGAAACAGATTAATATAACAGGACGAGGTCCCTGAAACAGGTTAATACAACATGACGAGGTCCCTGAAACAGATTAATACAAGGGGACGAGGTCCCTGAAACAGATTAATACAACAGGACGAGGTTCATTAAACAGATTAATAGAACAGGACGATGTCCCTGAAACAGATTAATGCAATAGGACGAGGTCCCTGAAACAAATTAATAGAAGAGGACGATGTCCCTGAAACAGATTAATACAACAGGACGACGTCCCTAAAACAGATTAATAGAACAGATCGAAGTCCCTGAAACAGATTAATACAACAGGACAAGATCGCAGAAACAGATTAATTCAAGAGGATGAGGTCCCAGAAACATGTTAATACAACAGGACGAGGTCCTTGAAATAGATTAATACAACAGGACGAGGTCGCTTAAACCAATTAATAGAACAGGACGAGGTCCCTAAAACAGATTAATACAACAGGACGAGATCCCTGAAACAGATTAATACAACAGGACGAGATCCCTGAAACAGATTAATAGAACAAGACGAGGTACCTGAAACAGATTAATGCAACAGGACGAATTCCCTGAAACAGATTAATGCAACAGGACGAGGTCCCTGGAACAGATTATTGCAAGAGGACGAGGTCCCTGAAACAGATGAATACAAAAGGACGAGGTCCCTGTAACAGATTAATGCAACAGGACGAGGTCCCTGAAACAGATTAATGCAACAGGACGAGGTCCATGAAACAGATTAATACAACAGGACGAGGTCACTGAAACAGATTAATGCAACAGGACGAGGTCCCTGAAACAGATTAATACAACAGGACGAGGTCCCTGAAACAGAATATTGCAACAGGACGAGGTCCCTGTATCAGATTAATGCAACAGGACGAGGTCCCTGTAACAGATTAATGCAATAGGACGAGGTCACTGAAACAGATTAATACAACAGGACGAGGTCCTTGAAACAGATTAATAGAACAGGATGAGATCCCTGAAACAGATTAATACAACAGGACGAGGTCCCTGAAACAGATTAATGGAACAGGATGAGGTCCCGGAAACAGATTAATACAACAGGACGAGGTCCCTGAAACAGATTAATGCAACAGGACGAGGTCCATGAAACAGATTAATACAACAGGACGAGGTCACTGAAACAGATTAATGCAACAGGACGAGGTCCCTGAAACAGATTAATACAACAGGACGAGGTCCCTGAAACAGATTAATGCAACAGGACGAGGTCCATGAAACAGATTAATACAACAGGACGAGGTCCCTGAAACAGATTAATGCAACAGGACGAGGTCCATGAAACAGATTAATACAACAGGACGAGGTCACTGAAACAGATTAATGCAACAGGACGAGGTCCCTGAAACAGATTAATACAACAGGACGAGGTCCCTGAAACAGATTAATGCAACAGGACGAGGTCCCTGAAACAGATTAATACAACAGGACGAGGTCCCTGAAACAGATTAATACAACAGGACGAGGTTACTGAAACAGAATAATGCAACAGGACGAGGTCCCTGAAACAGATTAATACAACAGGACGAGGTCCCTGAAACAGATTAATACAACAGGATGAGATCCCTGAAACAGATTAATACAACAGGACGAGGTCCCTGAAACAGATTAATGCAACAGGACGAGGTCCCTGGAACAGATTATTGCAAGAGGACGAGGTCCCTGAAACAGATGAATACAAAAGGACCAGGTCCCTGTAACAGATTAATGCAACAGGACGAGGTCCCTGAAACAGATTAATGCAACAGGACGAGGTCCATGAAACAGATTAATACAACAGGACGAGGTCACTGAAACAGATTAATGCAACAGGACGAGGTCCCTGAAACAGATTAATACAACAGGACGAGGTCCCTGAAACAGAATATTGCAACAGGACGAGGTCCCTGTATCAGATTAATGCAACAGGACGAGGTCCCTGTAACAGATTAATGCAATAGGACGAGGTCCCTGAAACAGATTAATACAACAGGACGAGGTCCCTGAAACAGATTAATACAACAGGACGAGGTCCCTGAAACAGATTAATGGAACAGGATGAGGTCCCTGAAACAGATTAATATTAGAGGACGAGATCCCTGAAACAGATAAATACAACAGGACGAGGTCCCTGAAACAGATTAATACAAAAGGACGAGGTCCCTGAAACAGATTAATACAACAGGATGACGTCCCTGAAACTGATTAATACAACAGGACGAGGTCCCTGAAACAGATTAATGGAACAGGATGAGGTCCCTGAAACAGTTTAATACAAGAGGACGAGATCCCTGAAACAGATAAATACAACAGGACGAGGTCCCTGAAACAGATTAATACAACAGGACAAGGTCCCTGAAACAGATTAATGCAGCAGGATGATGTCAGTGAAACATATTAATACAACAGGACGAGGTCCCTGAAACTGATTAATACAACAGGACGAGGTCCCTGAAGCAGGTTAATACAAGAGGACGAGGTCCGTGAAACAGATAAATACAACAGGACGAGGTCCCTGAAACAGATTAATACAAAAGGACGAGGTCCCTGAAACAGATTAATACAACAGGATGACGTCCCTGAAACAGATTAATACAAGAGGACGAGGTCCCTGAAACGGATTAATGCAACAGGAAGAGGTCCCTGAAACTGATTAATACAACAGGACGAGGTCCCTGAAACAGATTAATGGAACAGGATGAGGTCCCTGAAACAGATTAATACAAGAGGACGAGATCCCTGAAACAGATAAATACAACAGGACGAGGTCCCTGAAACAGATTAATACAACAGGACGAGGTCCTTGAAACAGATTAATACAAAAGGACGAGGTCCCTGAAACAGATTAATACAACAGGATGACGTCCCTGAAACAGATTAATACAAGAGGACGAGGTCCCTGAAACAGATTAATACAAGAGGAAGAAGTCCCTTAAACAGATTAATACAACAGGACGAAGTCCCTGAAACAGATTAATACACCAGGACGAGGTCCCAGAAACAGAATAATATAACAGGACGTGGTCCCTAAAACAGATTAATAGAACAGGACAAGATACCAGAAACAGATTAATTCAAGAGGATGAGGTCCCAGAAACAGCTTAATACAACAGGACGAGGTCCTTGAAATAGATTAATACAACAGGACGATGTTATTGAAACAGATTAATACAACAGGACGACGTCCCTGAAACAGATTAATGCAGCAGGATGATGTCAGTGAAACAGATTAATACAACAGGACGAGGTCCCTGAAACTGATTAATACAACAGGACGAGGTCCCTGAAGCAGGTTAATACAAGAGGACGAGGTCCGTGAAACAGATAAATACAACAGGACGAGGTCCCTGAAACAGATTAATAGAGTAGGACTAGGTCCCTGAAAGAGATTAATACAACAGGATGAGGTCCCTGTAACAGATTAATACAGCAGGACGATGTCCCTGTAACAGATTAATACAACAGGACGAGGTCCCTGAAACAGATTAATACAACAGGACGAGGTCCCTGTAACAGATTAATACAACAGGACAAGGTCCCTTTAACAGATTAATAGAACAGGACTAGGTCCCTGAAAGAGATTAATACAACAGGATGATGTCCCTGAAACAGATTAATGCAACAGGACGAGGTCCCTGAAACAGATTAATACAAGAGGACGAGGTCCCTGAAAGAGATTAATACAAAAGGACGAGGTCCCTGAAACAGATTAATACAACAGGACGAGGTCCCTGAAACAGATTAATACAACAGGACGAGGTCCCTGAAACTGATTAATACAAGAGGACGAGGTCCCTGAAACAGATTAATACAACAGGACGAGGTCCCTGAAACAAATTAATACAAGAGGACGATGTTTCTGAAAAAGATTAATAAAACAGGACGACGTCCCTGAAACAGATTAATACAACAGGATGATGTCCCTGAAACAGATTAATGCAACAGGACGAGGTCCCTGAAACAGATTAATACAAGAGGACGAGGTTCGTGTAACAGATTAATATAACAGGACGAGGTCCCTGAAACAGGTTAATACAACATGACGAGGTCCCTGGAACAGATTAATACACCAGGACGAGGTCCTTGAAACAGATTAATACAAAAGGACGAGGTCCCTAAAACAGATTAATATAACAGGACGAGGTCCCTGAAACAGATTAATACACCAGGACGAGGTCCCTAAAAGAGATTAATACAAAAGGACG
The DNA here is from genome assembly GCF_036971445.1 of Narcine bancroftii. Lineage (NCBI taxonomy): Eukaryota > Metazoa > Chordata > Chondrichthyes > Torpediniformes > Narcinidae > Narcine > Narcine bancroftii. The sequence continues at coordinate 8,036,264 of NC_091470.1, read as the reverse complement.
AAGTTCCTGAAACAGATTAATACACCAGGACGAGATCCCTGAAACAGATAAATACAACAGGACGAGGTCCCTGAAACAGATTAATACAACAGGACAAGGTCCCTGAAACAGATTAATGCAGCAGGATGATGTCAGTGAAACATATTAATACAACAGGACGAGGTCCCTGAAACTGATTAATACAACAGGACGAGGTCCCTGAAACAGAATATTGCAACAGGACGAGGTCCCTGTATCAGATTAATGCAACAGGACGAGGTCCCTGTAACAGATTAATGCAATAGGACGAGGTCCCTGAAACAGATTAATACAACAGGACGAGGTCCCTGAAACAGATTAATACAACAGGATGAGATCCCTGAAACAGATTAATACAACAGGACGAGGTCCCTGAAACAGATTAATGGAACAGGATGAGGTCCCTGAAACAGATTAATATTAGAGGACGAGATCCCTGAAACAGATAAATACAACAGGACGAGGTCCCTGAAACAGATTAATACAAAAGGACGAGGTCCCTGAAACAGATTAATACAACAGGATGACGTCCCTGAAACTGATTAATACAACAGGACGAGGTCCCTGAAACAGATTAATGGAACAGGATGAGGTCCCTGAAACAGATTAATACAAAAGGACGAGGTCCCTGAAACAGATTAATGGAACAGGATGAGGTCCCTGAAACAGATTAATACAAGAGGACGAGATCCCTGAAACAGATAAATACAACAGGACGAGGTCCCTGAAACAGATTAATACAACAGGACAAGGTCCCTGAAACAGATTAATGCAGCAGGATGATGTCAGTGAAACATATTAATACAACAGGACGAGGTCCCTGAAACTGATTAATACAACAGGACGAGGTCCCTGAAGCAGGTTAATACAAGAGGACGAGGTCCGTGAAACAGATAAATACAACAGGACGAGGTCCCTGAAACAGATTAATACAAAAGGACGAGGTCCCTGAAACAGATTAATACAACAGGATGACGTCCCTGAAACAGATTAATACAAGAGGACGAGGTCCCTGAAACGGATTAATGCAACAGGAAGAGGTCCCTGAAACTGATTAATACAACAGGACGAGGTCCCTGAAACAGATTAATGGAACAGGATGAGGTCCCTGAAACAGATTAATACAAGAGGACGAGATCCCTGAAACAGATAAATACAACAGGACGAGGTCCCTGAAACAGATTAATACAACAGGACGAGGTCCTTGAAACAGATTAATACAAAAGGACGAGGTCCCTGAAACAGATTAATACAACAGGATGACGTCCCTGAAACAGATTAATACAAGAGGACGAGGTCCCTGAAACAGATTAATACAAGAGGAAGAAGTCCCTTAAACAGATTAATACAACAGGACGAAGTCCCTGAAACAGATTAATACACCAGGACGAGGTCCCAGAAACAGAATAATATAACAGGACGTGGTCCCTAAAACAGATTAATAGAACAGGACAAGATACCAGAAACAGATTAATTCAAGAGGATGAGGTCCCAGAAACAGGTTAATACAACAGGACGAGGTCCTTGAAATAGATTAATACAACAGGACGATGTTTCTGAAACAGATTAATACAACAGGACGACGTCCCTGAAACAGATTAATGCAGCAGGATGATGTCAGTGAAACAGATTAATACAACAGGACGAGGTCCCTGAAACTGATTAATACAAGAGGACGATGTTTCTGAAACAGATTAATACAACAGGACGACGTCCCTGAAACAGATTAATGCAGCAGGATGATGTCATTGAAACAGATTAATACAACAGGACGAGGTCCCTGAAACTGATTAATACAACAGGACGAGGTCCCTGAAGCAGGTTAATACAAGAGGACGAGGTCCGTGAAACAGATAAATACAACAGGACGAGGTCCCTGAAACAGATTAATAGAGTAGGACTAGGTCCCTGAAAGAGATTAATACAACAGGATGAGGTCCCTGTAACAGATTAATACAGCAGGACGATGTCCCTGTAACAGATTAATACAACAGGACGAGGTCCCTGAAACAGATTAATACAACAGGACGAGGTCCCTGTAACAGATTAATACAACAGGACAAGGTCCCTTTAACAGATTAATAGAACAGGACAAGGTCCCTGAAAGAGATTAATACAACAGGATGATGTCCCTGAAACAGATTAATGCAACAGGACGAGGTCCCTGAAACAGATTAATACAAGAGGACGAGGTCCCTGAAAGAGATTAATACAAAAGGACGAGGTCCCTGAAACAGATTAATACAACAGGACGAGGTCCCTGAAACAGATTAATACAACAGGACGAGGTCCCTGAAACTGATTAATACAAGAGGACGAGGTCCCTGAAACAGATTAATACAACAGGACGAGGTCCCTGAAACAAATTAATACAAGAGGACGATGTTTCTGAAAAAGATTAATAAAACAGGACGACGTCCCTGAAACAGATTAATACAACAGGATGATGTCCCTGAAACAGATTAATGCAACAGGACGAGGTCCCTGAAACAGATTAATACAAGAGGACGAGGTTCGTGTAACAGATTAATATAACAGGACGAGGTCCCTGAAACAGGTTAATACAACATGACGAGGTCCCTGGAACAGATTAATACACCAGGACGAGGTCCTTGAAACAGATTAATACAAAAGGACGAGGTCCCTAAAACAGATTAATATAACAGGACGAGGTCCCTGAAACAGATTAATACACCAGGACGAGGTCCCTAAAAGAGATTAATACAAAAGGACGAAGTTCCTGAAACAGATTAATACAAGAGGACGAGGTCCCAGAAACAGAATAATATAACAGGACGTGGTCCCTAAAACAGATTAATAGAACAGGACAAGATACCAGAAACAGATTAATTCAAGAGGATGAGGTCCCAGAAACAGGTTAATACAACAGGACGAGGTCCTTGAAATAGATTAATACAACAGGACGATGTTTCTGAAACAGATTAATACAACAGGACGACGTCCCTGAAACAGATTAATAGAGCAGGATGAGGACCTGTAACAGATTAATACAACAGGACAAGGTCCCTGTAACAGATTAATAGAACAGGACGAGGTCCCTGAAAGAAATTAATACAACAGGATGAGGTCACTGTAACAGATTAATACAGCAGGACGATGTCCCTGTTACAGATTAATACAACAGGACGAGGTCGCTTAAACCAATTAATAGAACAGGACGACGTCAATAAAACAGATTAATACACCAAGACGAGGACCCTGCAACAAATTAATATAAGAGGACGAGGTCCAAGAAACAGATTAATGCAACAGGACGAGTTCCCTGAAACAAATTAATACAAGAGGACGATGTTTCTGAAAAAGATTAATAAAACAGGACGACGTCCCTGAAACAGATTAATACAACAGGACGAGGTCCCTGAAACAGATTAATACAACAGGCGAGGTCCCTGAAACAGATTAATGCAGCAGGATGATGTCAGTGAAACAGATTAATACAATAGGACGAGGTCCCTGAAACTGATTAATACAACAGGACGAGGTCCCTGAAACAGGTTAATACAAGAGGACGAGGTCCGTGAAACAGATTAATACAACAGGACGAGGTCCCTCAAACATATTAATAGAACAGGACCAGGTCCCTGAAACAGATTAATGGAACAGGACGAGGTTCCTGAAATAGATTACTACAACAGGACGATGTCCCTGTAACAGATTAATACAACAGGAGGAGGTCCCTGAAACAGATTAATATAACAGGACGAGGTCCCTGAAACTGATTAAAACAAGAGGACGAGGTCCCTGAAACAGTTTAATACAAGAGGACGAGGTCCGTGAAACAGATAAATACAACAGGACAAGGTCCCTGAAACAGATTAATAGAGCAGGATGATGACCTGTAACAGATTAATACAGCAGGACGATGTCCCTGTAACAGATTAATACAACAGGACGAGGTCCCTGAAACAGATTAATACAACAGGACGAGGTCCCTGTAACAGATTAATACAACAGGATGATGTCCCTGAAACAGATTAATGCAGCAGGACGAGGTCCCTGAAAAAGATAAATAGAAGAGGACGAGTTCCGTGTAACAGATTAATGCAACAGGACGAGGTCCCTGTATCAGATTAATACAACAGGATGATGTCCCTGAAACAGGTTAATGCAACAGGACGAGGTCCCTGAAACGGATTAATACAAGAGGACGAGGTCCCTGTAACAGATTAATGCAACAGGACGAGGTCCCTGAAACAGATTAATACAACAGGACGAGATCCCTGAAACAGATTAATAGAACAGGACGAGGTACCTGAAACAGATTAATGCAACAGGACGAGGTCCCTGAAACAGATTAATGCAACAGGACGAGGTCCCTGTAACAGATTATTGCAAGAGGACGAGGTCCCTGAAACAGATGAATACAACAGGACGAGGTCCTTGAAACAGATTAATGCAACAGGACGAGGTCCCTGAAACAGATTAATACAACACGACGAGGTCCCTGAAACAGAATATTGGAACAGGACGAGGTCCCTGTATCAGATTAATGCAACAGGACGAGGTCCCTGTAACAGATTAATGCAATAGGACGAGGTCCCTGAAACAGATTAATACAACAGGACGAGGTCACTTAAACAGATTAATACAACAGGACGAGGTCCCTGAAACAGATTAATACAACAGGATGAGATCCCTGAAACAGATTAATACAACAGGACGAGGTCCCTGAAACAGATTAATGGAACAGGATGAGGTCCCTGAAACTGATTAATACAAGAGGACGAGATCCCTGAAACAGATAAATACAACAGGACGAGGTCCCTGAAACAGATTAATACAACAGGACGAGGTCCCTGAAACAGATTAATACAAAAGGACGAGGTCCCTGAAACAGATTAATACAACAGGATGACGTCCCTGAAACAGATTAATACAAGAGGACGAGGTCCCTGAAACAGATTAATGCAACAGGAAGAGGTCCCTGAAACAGATTAATACAACAGGACGAGGTCCCTGAAACAGATTAATGGAACAGGATGAGGTCGCTGAAACAGATTAATACAAGAGGACGAGATCCCTGAAACAGATAAATACAACAGGACGAGGTCCCTGAAACAGATTAATACAACAGGACGAGGTCCCTGAAACAGATTAATACAAAAGGACGAGGTCCCTGAAACAGATTAATACAACAGGATGACGTCCCTGAAACAGATTAATACAAGAGGACGAGGTCCCTGAAACAGATTAATGCAACAGGATGAGGTCCCTGAAACAGATTAATACAAGAGGACGAAGTCCCTGAAACAGATTAATACAACAGGACGAAGTCCCTGAAACAGATTAATACACCAGGACGAGGTCCCTAAAAGAGATTAATACAAAAGGACGAAGTCCCTGAAACAGATTAATACAAGAGGACGAGGTCCCAGAAACAGAATAATATAACAGGACGTGGTCCCTAAAACAGATTAATAGAACAGGACAAGATACCAGAAACAGATTAATTCAAGAGGATGAGGTCCCAGAAACAGGTTAATACAACAGGACGAGGTCCTTGAAATAGATTAATACAACAGGACGATGTTTCTGAAACAGATTAATACAACAGGACGACGTCCCTGAAACAGATTAATACAAGAGGACGATGTTTCTGAAACAGATTAATACAACAGGACGACGTCCCTGAAACAGATTAATACAGCAGGACGAGGTCCCTGAAACAGATTAATGCAGCAGGATGATGTGAGTGAAACAGATTAATACAACAGGACGAGGTCCCTGAAACTGATTAATACAACAGGACGAGGTCCCTGAAGCAGGTTAATACAAGACGACGAGGTCCGTGAAACAGATAAATACAACAGGACGAGGTCCCTGAAACAGATTAATAGAGCAGGACTAGGTCCCTGAAAGAGATTAATACAACAGGATGAGGTCCCTGTAACAGATTAATACCGCAGGACGATGTCCCTGTAACAGATTAATACAACAGGACGAGGTCCCTGAAACAGATTAATACAACAGGACGAGGTCCCTGTAACAGATTAATACAACAGGACAAGGTCCCTTTAACAGATTAATAGAACAGGACTAGGTCCCGGAAAGAGATTAATACAACAGGATGATGTCCCTGAAACAGATTAATGCAACAGGACGAGGTCCCTGAAACAGATTAATACAAGAGGACGAGGTCCCTGAAACAGATTAATACAACAGGACGAGGTCCCTGAAACAGATTAATACAACAGGACGAGGTCCCTGAAAGAGATTAATACAAAAGGACGAGGTCCCTGAAACAGATTAATACAACAGGACGAGGTCCCTGAAACAGATTAATACAACAGGACGAGGTCCCTGAAACTGATTAATACAAGAGGACGAGGTCCATGAAACAGATTAATATAACAGGACGAGGTCCCTGAAACAGGTTAATACAAGAGGACGAGGTCCCTGAAACAGATTAATGCAAATGGACGAGGTCCCTGAAACAGATTAATACAACAGGACGAGGTCCCTGAAACAGATTAATACAACAGGACGAGGTCCATGAAACAGATTAATATAAAAGGACGAGGTCCCTGAAACAGGTTAATACAAGAGGACGAGGTCCCTGAAACAGATTAATACAACAGGACGAGGTCCGAGAAACAGATTAACACAACAGGACGAGGTCCGTGTAACAGATTAATATAACAGGACGAGGTCCCTGAAACAGGTTAATACAACATGACGAGGTCCCTGAAACAGATTAATACAACAGGACAAGGTCCCTGAAACAGATTAATGCAGCAGGATGATGTCAGTGAAACATATTAATACAACAGGACGAGGTCCCTGAAACTGATTAATACAACAGGACGAGGTCCCTGAAGCAGGTTAATACAAGAGGACGAGGTCCGTGAAACAGATAAATACAACAGGACGAGGTCCCTGAAACAGATTAATACAAAAGGACGAGGTCCCTGAAACAGATTAATACAACAGGATGACGTCCCTGAAACAGATTAATACAAGAGGACGAGGTCACTGAAACGGATTAATGCAACAGGAAGAGGTCCCTGAAACTGATTAATACAACAGGACGAGGTCCCTGAAACAGATTAATGGAACAGGATGAGGTCCCTGAAACAGATTAATACAAGAGGACGAGATCCCTGAAACAGATAAATACAACAGGACGAGGTCCCTGAAACAGATTAATACAACAGGACGAGGTCCTTGAAACAGATTAATACAAAAGGACGAGGTCCCTGAAACAGATTAATACAACAGGATGACGTCCCTGAAACAGATTAATACAAGAGGACGAGGTCCCTGAAACAGATTAATACAAGAGGAAGAAGTCCCTTAAACAGATTAATACAACAGGACGAAGTCCCTGAAACAGATTAATACACCAGGACGAGGTCCCAGAAACAGAATAATATAACAGGACGTGGTCCCTAAAACAGATTAATAGAACAGGACAAGATACCAGAAACAGATTAATTCAAGAGGATGAGGTCCCAGAAACAGCTTAATACAACAGGACGAGGTCCTTGAAATAGATTAATACAACAGGACGATGTTTCTGAAACAGATTAATACAACAGGACGACGTCCCTGAAACAGATTAATGCAGCAGGATGATGTCAGTGAAACAGATTAATACAACAGGACGAGGTCCCTGAAACTGATTAATACAACAGGACGAGGTCCCTGAAGCAGGTTAATACAAGAGGACGAGGTCCGTGAAACAGATAAATACAACAGGACGAGGTCCCTGAAACAGATTAATAGAGTAGGACTAGGTCCCTGAAAGAGATTAATACAACAGGATGAGGTCCCTGTAACAGATTAATACAGCAGGACGATGTCCCTGTAACAGATTAATACAACAGGACGAGGTCCCTGAAACAGATTAATACAACAGGACGAGGTCCCTGTAACAGATTAATACAACAGGACAAGGTCCCTTTAACAGATTAATAGAACAGGACTAGGTCCCTGAAAGAGATTAATACAACAGGATGATGTCCCTGAAACAGATTAATGCAACAGGACGAGGTCCCTGAAACAGATTAATACAAGAGGACGAGGTCCCTGAAAGAGATTAATACAAAAGGACGAGGTCCCTGAAACAGATTAATACAACAGGACGAGGTCCCTGAAACTGATTAATACAAGAGGACGAGGTCCCTGAAACAGATTAATACAACAGGACGAGGTCCCTGAAACAAATTAATACAAGAGGACGATGTTTCTGAAAAAGATTAATAAAACAGGACGACGTCCCTGAAACAGATTAATACAACAGGATGATGTCCCTGAAACAGATTAATGCAACAGGACGAGGTCCCTGAAACAGATTAATACAAGAGGACGAGGTTCGTGTAACAGATTAATATAACAGGACGAGGTCCCTGAAACAGGTTAATACAACATGACGAGGTCCCTGGAACAGATTAATACACCAGGACGAGGTCCTTGAAACAGATTAATACAAAAGGACGAGGTCCCTAAAACAGATTAATATAACAGGACGAGGTCCCTGAAACAGATTAATACACCAGGACGAGGTCCCTAAAAGAGATTAATACAAAAGGACGAAGTTCCTGAAACAGATTAATACACCAGGACGAGATCCCTGAAACAGATAAATACAACAGGACGAGGTCCCTGAAACAGATTAATACAACAGGACAAGGTCCCTGAAACAGATTAATGCAGCAGGATGATGTCAGTGAAACATATTAATACAACAGGACGAGGTCCCTGAAACTGATTAATACAACAGGACGAGGTCCCTGAAACAGAATATTGCAACAGGACGAGGTCCCTGTATCAGATTAATGCAACAGGACGAGGTCCCTGTAACAGATTAATGCAATAGGACGAGGTCCCTGAAACAGATTAATACAACAGGACGAGGTCCCTGAAACAGATTAATACAACAGGATGAGATCCCTGAAACAGATTAATACAACAGGACGAGGTCCCTGAAACAGATTAATGGAACAGGATGAGGTCCCTGAAACAGATTAATATTAGAGGACGAGATCCCTGAAACAGATAAATACAACAGGACGAGGTCCCTGAAACAGATTAATACAAAAGGACGAGGTCCCTGAAACAGATTAATACAACAGGATGACGTCCCTGAAACTGATTAATACAACAGGACGAGGTCCCTGAAACAGATTAATGGAACAGGATGAGGTCCCTGAAACAGATTAATACAAAAGGACGAGGTCCCTGAAACAGATTAATGGAACAGGATGAGGTCCCTGAAACAGATTAATACAAGAGGACGAGATCCCTGAAACAGATAAATACAACAGGACGAGGTCCCTGAAACAGATTAATACAACAGGACAAGGTCCCTGAAACAGATTAATGCAGCAGGATGATGTCAGTGAAACATATTAATACAACAGGACGAGGTCCCTGAAACTGATTAATACAACAGGACGAGGTCCCTGAAGCAGGTTAATACAAGAGGACGAGGTCCGTGAAACAGATAAATACAACAGGACGAGGTCCCTGAAACAGATTAATACAAAAGGACGAGGTCCCTGAAACAGATTAATACAACAGGATGACGTCCCTGAAACAGATTAATACAAGAGGACGAGGTCCCTGAAACGGATTAATGCAACAGGAAGAGGTCCCTGAAACTGATTAATACAACAGGACGAGGTCCCTGAAACAGATTAATGGAACAGGATGAGGTCCCTGAAACAGATTAATACAAGAGGACGAGATCCCTGAAACAGATAAATACAACAGGACGAGGTCCCTGAAACAGATTAATACAACAGGATGACGTCCCTGAAACAGATTAATACAAGAGGACGAGGTCCCTGAAACAGATTAATACAAGAGGAAGAAGTCCCTTAAACAGATTAATACAACAGGACGAAGTCCCTGAAACAGATTAATACACCAGGACGAGGTCCCAGAAACAGAATAATATAACAGGACGTGGTCCCTAAAACAGATTAATAGAACAGGACAAGATACCAGAAACAGATTAATTCAAGAGGATGAGGTCCCAGAAACAGGTTAATACAACAGGACGAGGTCCTTGAAATAGATTAATACAACAGGACGATGTTTCTGAAACAGATTAATACAACAGGACGACGTCCCTGAAACAGATTAATGCAGCAGGATGATGTCAGTGAAACAGATTAATACAACAGGACGAGGTCCCTGAAACTGATTAATACAAGAGGACGATGTTTCTGAAACAGATTAATACAACAGGACGACGTCCCTGAAACAGATTAATGCAGCAGGATGATGTCATTGAAACAGATTAATACAACAGGACGAGGTCCCTGAAACTGATTAATACAACAGGACGAGGTCCCTGAAGCAGGTTAATACAAGAGGACGAGGTCCGTGAAACAGATAAATACAACAGGACGAGGTCCCTGAAACAGATTAATAGAGTAGGACTAGGTCCCTGAAAGAGATTAATACAACAGGATGAGGTCCCTGTAACAGATTAATACAGCAGGACGATGTCCCTGTAACAGATTAATACAACAGGACGAGGTCCCTGAAACAGATTAATACAACAGGACGAGGTCCCTGTAACAGATTAATACAACAGGACAAGGTCCCTTTAACAGATTAATAGAACAGGACAAGGTCCCTGAAAGAGATTAATACAACAGGATGATGTCCCTGAAACAGATTAATGCAACAGGACGAGGTCCCTGAAACAGATTAATACAAGAGGACGAGGTCCCTGAAAGAGATTAATACAAAAGGACGAGGTCCCTGAAACAGATTAATACAACAGGACGAGGTCCCTGAAACAGATTAATACAACAGGACGAGGTCCCTGAAACTGATTAATACAAGAGGACGAGGTCCCTGAAACAGATTAATACAACAGGACGAGGTCCCTGAAACAAATTAATACAAGAGGACGATGTTTCTGAAAAAGATTAATAAAACAGGACGACGTCCCTGAAACAGATTAATACAACAGGATGATGTCCCTGAAACAGATTAATGCAACAGGACGAGGTCCCTGAAACAGATTAATACAAGAGGACGAGGTTCGTGTAACAGATTAATATAACAGGACGAGGTCCCTGAAACAGGTTAATACAACATGACGAGGTCCCTGGAACAGATTAATACACCAGGACGAGGTCCTTGAAACAGATTAATACAAAAGGACGAGGTCCCTAAAACAGATTAATATAACAGGACGAGGTCCCTGAAACAGATTAATACACCAGGACGAGGTCCCTAAAAGAGATTAATACAAAAGGACGAAGTTCCTGAAACAGATTAATACAAGAGGACGAGGTCCCAGAAACAGAATAATATAACAGGACGTGGTCCCTAAAACAGATTAATAGAACAGGACAAGATACCAGAAACAGATTAATTCAAGAGGATGAGGTCCCAGAAACAGGTTAATACAACAGGACGAGGTCCTTGAAATAGATTAATACAACAGGACGATGTTTCTGAAACAGATTAATACAACAGGACGACGTCCCTGAAACAGATTAATAGAGCAGGATGAGGACCTGTAACAGATTAATACAACAGGACAAGGTCCCTGTAACAGATTAATAGAACAGGACGAGGTCCCTGAAAGAAATTAATACAACAGGATGAGGTCACTGTAACAGATTAATACAGCAGGACGATGTCCCTGTTACAGATTAATACAACAGGACGAGGTCGCTTAAACCAATTAATAGAACAGGACGACGTCAATAAAACAGATTAATACACCAAGACGAGGACCCTGCAACAAATTAATATAAGAGGACGAGGTCCAAGAAACAGATTAATGCAACAGGACGAGTTCCCTGAAACAAATTAATACAAGAGGACGATGTTTCTGAAAAAGATTAATAAAACAGGACGACGTCCCTGAAACAGATTAATACAACAGGACGAGGTCCCTGAAACAGATTAATACAACAGGCGAGGTCCCTGAAACAGATTAATGCAGCAGGATGATGTCAGTGAAACAGATTAATACAATAGGACGAGGTCCCTGAAACTGATTAATACAACAGGACGAGGTCCCTGAAACAGGTTAATACAAGAGGACGAGGTCCGTGAAACAGATTAATACAACAGGACGAGGTCCCTCAAACATATTAATAGAACAGGACCAGGTCCCTGAAACAGATTAATGGAACAGGACGAGGTTCCTGAAATAGATTACTACAACAGGACGATGTCCCTGTAACAGATTAATACAACAGGAGGAGGTCCCTGAAACAGATTAATATAACAGGACGAGGTCCCTGAAACTGATTAAAACAAGAGGACGAGGTCCCTGAAACAGTTTAATACAAGAGGACAAGGTCCGTGAAACAGATAAATACAACAGGACAAGGTCCCTGAAACAGATTAATAGAGCAGGATGATGACCTGTAACAGATTAATACAGCAGGACGATGTCCCTGTAACAGATTAATACAACAGGACGAGGTCCCTGAAACAGATTAATACAACAGGACGAGGTCCCTGTAACAGATTAATACAACAGGATGATGTCCCTGAAACAGATTAATGCAGCAGGACGAGGTCCCTGAAACAGATAAATAGAAGAGGACGAGTTCCGTGTAACAGATTAATGCAACAGGACGAGGTCCCTGTATCAGATTAATACAACAGGATGATGTCCCTGAAACAGGTTAATGCAACAGGACGAGGTCCCTGAAACGGATTAATACAAGAGGACGAGGTCCCTGTAACAGATTAATGCAACAGGACGAGGTCCCTGAAACAGATTAATACAACAGGACGAATTCCCTGAAACAGATTAATAGAACAGGACGAGGTACCTGAAACAGATTAATGCAACAGGACGAGGTCCCTGAAACAGATTAATGCAACAGGACGAGGTCCCTGTAACAGATTATTGCAAGAGGACGAGGTCCCTGAAACAGATGAATACAACAGGACGAGGTCCTTGAAACAGATTAATGCAACAGGACGAGGTCCCTGAAACAGATTAATACAACACGACGAGGTCCCTGAAACAGAATATTGGAACAGGACGAGGTCCCTGTATCAGATTAATGCAACAGGACGAGGTCCCTGTAACAGATTAATGCAATAGGACGAGGTCCCTGAAACAGATTAATACAACAGGACGAGGTCACTTAAACAGATTAATACAACAGGACGAGGTCCCTGAAACAGATTAATACAACAGGATGAGATCCCTGAAACAGATTAATACAACAGGACGAGGTCCCTGAAACAGATTAATGGAACAGGATGAGGTCCCTGAAACTGATTAATACAAGAGGACGAGATCCCTGAAACAGATAAATACAACAGGACGAGGTCCCTGAAACAGATTAATACAACAGGACGAGGTCCCTGAAACAGATTAATACAAAAGGACGAGGTCCCTGAAACAGATTAATACAACAGGATGACGTCCCTGAAACAGATTAATACAAGAGGACGAGGTCCCTGAAACAGATTAATGCAACAGGAAGAGGTCCCTGAAACAGATTAATACAACAGGACGAGGTCCCTGAAACAGATTAATGGAACAGGATGAGGTCCCTGAAACAGATTAATACAAGAGGACGAGATCCCTGAAACAGATAAATACAACAGGACGAGGTCCCTGAAACAGATTAATACAACAGGACGAGGTCCCTGAAACAGATTAATACAAAAGGACGAGGTCCCTGAAACAGATTAATACAACAGGATGACGTCCCTGAAACAGATTAATACAAGAGGACGAGGTCCCTGAAACAGATTAATGCAACAGGATGAGGTCCCTGAAACAGATTAATACAAGAGGACGAAGTCCCTGAAACAGATTAATACAACAGGACGAAGTCCCTGAAACAGATTAATACACCAGGACGAGGTCCCTAAAAGAGATTAATACAAAAGGACGAAGTCCCTGAAACAGATTAATACAAGAGGACGAGGTCCCAGAAACAGAATAATATAACAGGACGTGGTCCCTAAAACAGATTAATAGAACAGGACAAGATACCAGAAACAGATTAATTCAAGAGGATGAGGTCCCAGAAACAGGTTAATACAACAGGACGAGGTCCTTGAAATAGATTAATACAACAGGACGATGTTTCTGAAACAGATTAATACAACAGGACGACGTCCCTGAAACAGATTAATACAAGAGGACGATGTTTCTGAAACAGATTAATACAACAGGACGACGTCCCTGAAACAGATTAATACAGCAGGACGAGGTCCCTGAATCAGATTAATGCAGCAGGATGATGTGAGTGAAACAGATTAATACAACAGGACGAGGTCCCTGAAACTGATTAATACAACAGGACGAGGTCCCTGAAGCAGGTTAATACAAGACGACGAGGTCCGTGAAACAGATAAATACAACAGGACGAGGTCCCTGAAACAGATTAATAGAGCAGGACTAGGTCCCTGAAAGAGATTAATACAACAGGATGAGGTCCCTGTAACAGATTAATACCGCAGGACGATGTCCCTGTAACAGATTAATACAACAGGACGAGGTCCCTGAAACAGATTAATACAACAGGACGAGGTCCCTGTAACAGATTAATACAACAGGACAAGGTCCCTTTAACAGATTAATAGAACAGGACTAGGTCCCTGAAAGAGATTAATACAACAGGATGATGTCCCTGAAACAGATTAATGCAACAGGACGAGGTCCCTGAAACAGATTAATACAAGAGGACGAGGTCCCTGAAACAGATTAATACAACAGGACGAGGTCCCTGAAACAGATTAATACAACAGGACGAGGTCCCTGAAAGAGATTAATACAAAAGGACGAGGTCCCTGAAACAGATTAATACAACAGGACGAGGTCCCTGAAACAGATTAATACAACAGGACGAGGTCCCTGAAACTGATTAATACAAGAGGACGAGGTCCATGAAACAGATTAATATAACAGGACGAGGTCCCTGAAACAGGTTAATACAAGAGGACGAGGTCCCTGAAACAGATTAATGCAAATGGACGAGGTCCCTGAAACAGATTAATACAACAGGACGAGGTCCCTGAAACAGATTAATACAACAGGACGAGGTCCATGAAACAGATTAATATAAAAGGACGAGGTCCCTGAAACAGGTTAATACAAGAGGACGAGGTCCCTGAAACAGATTAATACAACAGGACGAGGTCCGAGAAACAGATTAACACAACAGGACGAGGTCCGTGTAACAGATTAATATAACAGGACGAGGTCCCTGAAACAGGTTAATACAACATGACGAGGTCCCTGAAACAGATTAATACAAGGGGACGAGGTCCCTGAAACAGATTAATACAACAGGACGAGGTCCATTAAACAGATTAATAGAACAGGACGATTTCCCTGAAACAGATTAATGCAATAGGACGAGATCCCTGAAACAGATAAATACAACAGGACGAGGTCCCTGAAACAGATTAATACAACAGGACGAGGTCCCTGAAACAGATTAATACAAAAGGACGAGGTCCCTGAAACAGATTAATACAACAGGATGACGTCCCTGAAACAGATTAATACAAGAGGACGAGGTCCCTGAAACAGATTAATACAAGAGGAAGAAGTCCCTTAAACAGATTAATACAACAGGACGAAGTCCCTGAAACAGATTAATACACCAGGACGAGGTCCCAGAAACAGAATAATATAACAGGACGTGGTCCCTAAAACAGATTAATAGAACAGGACAAGATACCAGAAACAGATTAATTCAAGAGGATGAGGTCCCAGAAACAGGTTAATACAACAGGACGAGGTCCTTGAAATAGATTAATACAACAGGACGATGTTTCTGAAACAGATTAATACAACAGGACGAGGTCCCTGAAACTGATTAATACAAGAGGACGAGGTTCGTGTAACAGATTAATATAACAGGACGAGGTCCCTGAAACAGGTTAATACAACATGACGAGGTCCCTGGAACAGATTAATACACCAGGACGAGGTCCTTGAAACAGATTAATACAAAAGGACGAGGTCCCTAAAACAGATTAATATAACAGGACGAGGTCCCTGAAACAGATTAATACACCAGGACGAGGTCCCTAAAAGAGATTAATACAAAAGGACGAAGTTCCTGAAACAGATTAATACAAGAGGACGAGGTCCCAGAAACAGAATAATATAACAGGACGTGGTCCCTAAAACAGATTAATAGAACAGGACAAGATACCAGAAACAGATTAATTCAAGAGGATGAGGTCCCAGAAACAGGTTAATACAACAGGACGAGGTCCTTGAAATAGATTAATACAACAGGACGATGTTTCTGAAACAGATTAATACAACAGGACGACGTCCCTGAAACAGATTAATAGAGCAGGATGAGGACCTGTAACAGATTAATACAACAGGACAAGGTCCCTGTAACAGATTAATAGAACAGGACGAGGTCCCTGAAAGAAATTAATACAACAGGATGAGGTCACTGTAACAGATTAATACAGCAGGACGATGTCCCTGTTACAGATTAATACAACAGGACGAGGTCGCTTAAACCAATTAATAGAACAGGACGACGTCAATAAAACAGATTAATACACCAAGACGAGGACCCTGCAACAAATTAATATAAGAGGACGAGGTCCAAGAAACAGATTAATGCAACAGGACGAGTTCCCTGAAACAAATTAATACAAGAGGACGATGTTTCTGAAAAAGATTAATAAAACAGGACGACGTCCCTGAAACAGATTAATACAACAGGACGAGGTCCCTGAAACAGATTAATACAACAGGCGAGGTCCCTGAAACAGATTAATGCAGCAGGATGATGTCAGTGAAACAGATTAATACAACAGGACGAGGTCCCTGAAACTGATTAATACAACAGGACGAGGTCCCTGAAACAGGTTAATACAAGAGGACGAGGTCCGTGAAACAGATTAATACAACAGGACGAGGTCCCTCAAACATATTAATAGAACAGGACCAGGTCCC
This sequence comes from Narcine bancroftii, assembly GCF_036971445.1. Classification (NCBI taxonomy): domain Eukaryota; kingdom Metazoa; phylum Chordata; class Chondrichthyes; order Torpediniformes; family Narcinidae; genus Narcine; species Narcine bancroftii. The sequence continues at coordinate 8,019,337 of NC_091470.1, read as the reverse complement.
TGAAACAGATTAATGGAACAGGACGAGGTTCCTGAAATAGATTACTACAACAGGACGATGTCCCTGTAACAGATTAATACAACAGGAGGAGGTCCCTGAAACAGATTAATATAACAGGACGAGGTCCCTGAAACTGATTAAAACAAGAGGACGAGGTCCCTGAAACAGTTTAATACAAGAGGACGAGGTCCGTGAAACAGATAAATACAACAGGACAAGGTCCCTGAAACAGATTAATAGAGCAGGATGATGACCTGTAACAGATTAATACAGCAGGACGATGTCCCTGTAACAGATTAATACAACAGGACGAGGTCCCTGAAACAGATTAATACAACAGGACGAGGTCCCTGTAACAGATTAATACAACAGGATGATGTCCCTGAAACAGATTAATGCAGCAGGACGAGGTCCCTGAAACAGATAAATAGAAGAGGACGAGTTCCGTGTAACAGATTAATGCAACAGGACGAGGTCCCTGTATCAGATTAATACAACAGGATGATGTCCCTGAAACAGGTTAATGCAACAGGACGAGGTCCCTGAAACGGATTAATACAAGAGGACGAGGTCCCTGTAACAGATTAATGCAACAGGACGAGGTCCCTGAAACAGATTAATACAACAGGACGAGATCCCTGAAACAGATTAATAGAACAGGACGAGGTACCTGAAACAGATTAATGCAACAGGACGAGGTCCCTGAAACAGATTAATGCAACAGGACGAGGTCCCTGTAACAGATTATTGCAAGAGGACGAGGTCCCTGAAACAGATGAATACAACAGGACGAGGTCCTTGAAACAGATTAATGCAACAGGACGAGGTCCCTGAAACAGATTAATACAACACGACGAGGTCCCTGAAACAGAATATTGGAACAGGACGAGGTCCCTGTATCAGATTAATGCAACAGGACGAGGTCCCTGTAACAGATTAATGCAATAGGACGAGGTCCCTGAAACAGATTAATACAACAGGACGAGGTCACTTAAACAGATTAATACAACAGGACGAGGTCCCTGAAACAGATTAATACAACAGGATGAGATCCCTGAAACAGATTAATACAACAGGACGAGGTCCCTGAAACAGATTAATGGAACAGGATGAGGTCCCTGAAACTGATTAATACAAGAGGACGAGATCCCTGAAACAGATAAATACAACAGGACGAGGTCCCTGAAACAGATTAATACAACAGGACGAGGTCCCTGAAACAGATTAATACAAAAGGACGAGGTCCCTGAAACAGATTAATACAACAGGATGACGTCCCTGAAACAGATTAATACAAGAGGACGAGGTCCCTGAAACAGATTAATGCAACAGGAAGAGGTCCCTGAAACAGATTAATACAACAGGACGAGGTCCCTGAAACAGATTAATGGAACAGGATGAGGTCCCTGAAACAGATTAATACAAGAGGACGAGATCCCTGAAACAGATAAATACAACAGGACGAGGTCCCTGAAACAGATTAATACAACAGGACGAGGTCCCTGAAACAGATTAATACAAAAGGACGAGGTCCCTGAAACAGATTAATACAACAGGATGACGTCCCTGAAACAGATTAATACAAGAGGACGAGGTCCCTGAAACAGATTAATGCAACAGGATGAGGTCCCTGAAACAGATTAATACAAGAGGACGAAGTCCCTGAAACAGATTAATACAACAGGACGAAGTCCCTGAAACAGATTAATACACCAGGACGAGGTCCCTAAAAGAGATTAATACAAAAGGACGAAGTCCCTGAAACAGATTAATACAAGAGGACGAGGTCCCAGAAACAGAATAATATAACAGGACGTGGTCCCTAAAACAGATTAATAGAACAGGACAAGATACCAGAAACAGATTAATTCAAGAGGATGAGGTCCCAGAAACAGGTTAATACAACAGGACGAGGTCCTTGAAATAGATTAATACAACAGGACGATGTTTCTGAAACAGATTAATACAACAGGACGACGTCCCTGAAACAGATTAATACAAGAGGACGATGTTTCTGAAACAGATTAATACAACAGGACGACGTCCCTGAAACAGATTAATACAGCAGGACGAGGTCCCTGAAACAGATTAATGCAGCAGGATGATGTGAGTGAAACAGATTAATACAACAGGACGAGGTCCCTGAAACTGATTAATACAACAGGACGAGGTCCCTGAAGCAGGTTAATACAAGACGACGAGGTCCGTGAAACAGATAAATACAACAGGACGAGGTCCCTGAAACAGATTAATAGAGCAGGACTAGGTCCCTGAAAGAGATTAATACAACAGGATGAGGTCCCTGTAACAGATTAATACAGCAGGACGATGTCCCTGTAACAGATTAATACAACAGGACGAGGTCCCTGAAACAGATTAATACAACAGGACGAGGTCCCTGTAACAGATTAATACAACAGGACAAGGTCCCTTTAACAGATTAATAGAACAGGACTAGGTCCCTGAAAGAGATTAATACAACAGGATGATGTCCCTGAAACAGATTAATGCAACAGGACGAGGTCCCTGAAACAGATTAATACAAGAGGACGAGGTCCCTGAAACAGATTAATACAACAGGACGAGGTCCCTGAAACAGATTAATACAACAGGACGAGGTCCCTGAAAGAGATTAATACAAAAGGACGAGGTCCCTGAAACAGATTAATACAACAGGACGAGGTCCCTGAAACAGATTAATACAACAGGACGAGGTCCCTGAAACTGATTAATACAAGAGGACGAGGTCCATGAAACAGATTAATATAACAGGACGAGGTCCCTGAAACAGGTTAATACAAGAGGACGAGGTCCCTGAAACAGATTAATGCAAATGGACGAGGTCCCTGAAACAGATTAATACAACAGGACGAGGTCCCTGAAACAGATTAATACAACAGGACGAGGTCCATGAAACAGATTAATATAAAAGGACGAGGTCCCTGAAACAGGTTAATACAAGAGGACGAGGTCCCTGAAACAGATTAATACAACAGGACGAGGTCCGAGAAACAGATTAACACAACAGGACGAGGTCCGTGTAACAGATTAATATAACAGGACGAGGTCCCTGAAACAGGTTAATACAACATGACGAGGTCCCTGAAACAGATTAATACAAGGGGACGAGGTCCCTGAAACAGATTAATACAACAGGACGAGGTCCATTAAACAGATTAATAGAACAGGACGATGTCCCTGAAACAGATTAATGCAATAGGACGAGATCCCTGAAACAGATAAATACAACAGGACGAGGTCCCTGAAACAGATTAATACAACAGGACGAGGTCCCTGAAACAGATTAATACAAAAGGACGAGGTCCCTGAAACAGATTAATACAACAGGATGACGTCCCTGAAACAGATTAATACAAGAGGACGAGGTCCCTGAAACAGATTAATACAAGAGGAAGAAGTCCCTTAAACAGATTAATACAACAGGACGAAGTCCCTGAAACAGATTAATACACCAGGACGAGGTCCCAGAAACAGAATAATATAACAGGACGTGGTCCCTAAAACAGATTAATAGAACAGGACAAGATACCAGAAACAGATTAATTCAAGAGGATGAGGTCCCAGAAACAGGTTAATACAACAGGACGAGGTCCTTGAAATAGATTAATACAACAGGACGATGTTTCTGAAACAGATTAATACAACAGGACGACGTCCCTGAAACAGATTAATGCAGCAGGATGATGTCAGTGAAACAGATTAATACAACAGGACGAGGTCCCTGAAACTGATTAATACAACAGGACGAGGTCCCTGAAACAGATTAATAGAGTAGGACTAGGTCCCTGAAAGAGATTAATACAACAGGATGAGGTCCCTGTAACAGATTAATACAGCAGGACGATGTCCCTGTAACAGATTAATACAACAGGACGAGGTCCCTGAAACAGATTAATACAACAGGACGAGGTCCCTGTAACAGATTAATACAACAGGACAAGGTCCCTTTAACAGATTAATAGAACAGGACTAGGTCCCTGAAAGAGATTAATACAACAGGATGATGTCCCTGAAACAGATTAATGCAACAGGACGAGGTCCCTGAAACAGATTAATACAAGAGGACGAGGTCCCTGAAAGAGATTAATACAAAAGGACGAGGTCCCTGAAACAGATTAATACAACAGGACGAGGTCCCTGAAACAGATTAATACAACAGGACGAGGTCCCTGAAACTGATTAATACAAGAGGACGAGGTCCCTGAAACAGATTAATACAACAGGACGAGGTCACTGTAACAGATTAATACAACAGGATGATGTCCCTGAAACAGATTAATGCAACAGGACGAGGTCCCTGAAACAGATTAATACAAGAGGACGAGGTCACTGTAACAGATTAATACAACAGGACGAGGTCCCTGAAACAGATTAATACAAGAGGACGAGGTTCGTGTAACAGATTAATATAACAGGACGAGGTCCCTGAAACAGGTTAATACAACATGACGAGGTCCCTGGAACAGATTAATACACCAGGACGAGGTCCTTGAAACAGATTAATACAAAAGGACGAGGTCCCTAAAACAGATTAATATAACAGGACGAGGTCCCTAAAAGAGATTAATACAAAAGGACGAAGTTCCTGAAACAGATTAATACAAGAGGACGAGGTCCCAGAAACAGAATAATATAACAGGACGTGGTCCCTAAAACAGATTAATAGAACAGGACAAGATACCAGAAACAGATTAATTCAAGAGGATGAGGTCCCAGAAACAGGTTAATACAACAGGACGAGGTCCTTGAAATAGATTAATACAACAGGACGATGTTTCTGAAACAGATTAATACAACAGGACGACGTCCCTGAAACAGATTAATACAAGAGGACGAGGTCCCTGAAACTGATTAATACAACAGGACGAGGTCCCTGAAACAGATTAATAGAGCAGGACTAGGTCCCTGAAAGAGATTAATACAACAGGACGAGGTCCCTGAAACAGATTAATACAACGGGACGAGGTCCCTGTAACAGATTTATACAAGAGGACGAGGTCCCTGAAACAGATTAATACAAGAGGACGAGGTTCCTGAAACAGATTAATACAACAGGATGAGGTCCTTGAAACAGATTAATAACACAGGACGAGCTCTCTGAAACAGATTAATGCAACAGGACGAGGTCCCTGAAACAGATTAATACAAGAGGACGAGATCCCTGAAACAGATAAATACAACAGGACGAGGTCCCTGAAACAGATTAATACAAAAGGACGAGGTCCCTGAAACAGATTAATACAACAGGACGAGGTCCCTGAAACAGATTTATACAACAGGACGAGGTCCCTGAAACTGATTAATACAAGAGGACAAGGGCCCTGAAACAGATTAATAGAAGAGGACGAGGTCCGTGAAACAGATAAATACAACAGGACGAGGTCCCTGAAACAGATTAATAGAGCAGGATGAGGACCTGTAACAGATTAATACAACAGGACAAGGTCCCTGTAACAGATTAATGCAACAGGACGAGGTCCCTGAAACAGATTAATGCAACAGGACGAGGTCCCTGTAACAGATTATTGCAAGAGGACGAGGTCCCTGAAACAGATGAATACAAAAGGACGAGGTCCCTGTAACAGATTAATGCAACAGGACGAGGTCCTTGAAACAGATTAATGCAACAGGACGAGGTCCATGAAACAGATTAATACAACAGGACGAGGTCACTGAAACAGATTAATGCAACAGGACGAGGTCCCTGAAACAGATTAATACAACACGACGAGGTCCCTGAAACAGAATATTGCAACAGGACGAGGTCCCTGTATCAGATTAATGCAACAGGACGAGGTCCTTGTAACTGATTAATGCAATAGGACGAGGTCCCTGAAACAGATTAATACAACAGGACGAGGTCACTTAAACAGATTAATACAACAGGACGAGGTCCCTGAAACAGATTAATACAAAAGGACGAGGTCCCTGAAACAGATTATTACAACAGGATGACGTCCCTGAAACAGATTAATACAAGAGGACGAGGTCCCTGAAACAGATTAATGCAACAGGAAGAGGTCCCTGAAACAGATTAATACAACAGGACGAGGTCCCTGAAACAGATTAATGGAACAGGATGAGGTCCCTGAAACAGATTAATACAAGAGGACGAGATCCCTGAAACAGATAAATACAAGAGGACGAGGTCCCTGAAACAGATTAATACAACAGGACGAGGTCCCTGAAACAGATTAATGCAGCAGGATGATGTCAGTGAAACAGATTAATACAACAGGACGAGGTCCCTGAAACTGATTAATACAACAGGACGAGGTCCCTGAAGCAGGTTAATAGAAGAGGACGAGGTCCGTGAAACAGATAAATACAACAGGACGAGGTCCCTGAAACAGATTAATAGAGCAGGACTAGGTCCCTGAAAGAGATTAATACAACAGGATGAGGTCCCTGTAACAGATTAATACAACAGGACAAGGTCCCTTTAACAGATTAATAGAACAGGACTAGGTCCCTGAAAGAGATTAATACAACAGGATGACGTCCCTGAAACAGATTAATGCAACAGGACGAGGTCCCTGAAACAGATTAATACAAGAGGACGAGGTCACTGTAACAGATTAATGCAACAGGACGAGGTCCCAGAAACAGATTAATACAAGAGGACGAGGTTCGTGTAACAGATTAATATAACAGGACGAGGTCCCTGAAACAGGTTAATACAACATGACGAGGTCCCTGGAACAGATTAATACACCAGGACGAGGTCCTTGAAACAGATTAATACAAAAGGACGAGGTCCCTAAAACAGATTAATATAACAGGACGAGGTCCCTGAAACAGATTAATACACCAGGACGAGGTCCCTAAAAGAGATTAATACAAAAGGACGAAGTCCCTGAAACAGATTAATACAAGAGGACGAGGTCCCAGAAACAGATTAATATAACAGGACGAGGTCCCTGAAACAGGTTAATACAACAGGATGAGGTCCCTGTAACAGATTAATACAGCAAGACGATGTCCCTGTAACAGATTAATACAACAGGACGAGGTCCCTGAAAAAGATTAATACAACAGGACGAGGTCCCTGTAACAGATTAATACAACAGGACAAGGTCCCTTTAACAGATTAATAGAACAGGACTAGGTCCCTGAAAGAGATTAATACAACAGGATGAGGTCCCTGTAACAGATTAATACAGCAAGACGATGTCCCTGTAACAGATTAATACAACAGGACGAGGTCCCTGTAACAGATTAATGCAACAGGACGAGGTCCATGAAACATATTAATACAACAGGACGAGGTCCCTGAAACAGAATATTGCAACAGGACGAGGTCCCTGAAACAGATTAATACAACAGGATGAGGTCCCTGTAACGGATTAATGCAACAGGACGAGGTCCCTGATACAGATTAATACAAGAGGACGTGATCCCTGAAACAGATATATACAACAGGACGAGGTCCCTGAAACAGATTAATACAACAGGACGAGATCCCTGAAACAGATTAATAGAACAGGACGAGGTACCTGAAACAGATAAATACAACAGGACAAGGTCCCTGAAACAGATTAATAGAGCAGGATGAGGACCTGTAACAGATTAATACAGCAGGACGATGTCCCTGTAACAGATTAATACAACAGGACGAGGTCCCTGAAACAGATTAATACAACAGGACGAGGACCCTGTAACAGATTAATACAACAGGATGATGTCCCTGAAACAGATTAATGCAACAGGACGAGGTCCCTGAAACGGATTAATACAAGAGGACGAGGTACCTGTAACAGATTAATGCAACAGGACGAGGTCCCTGAAACAGATTAATACAACAGGACGAGATCCCTGAAACAGATTAATAGAACAGGACGAGGTACCTGAAACAGATTAATGCAACAGGACGAGGTCCCTGAAACAGATTAATGCAACAGGACGAGGTCCCTGGAACAGATTATTGCAAGAGGACGAGGTCCCTGAAACAGATGAATACAAAAGGACGAGGTCCCTGTAACAGATTAATGTAACAGGACGAGGTCCCTGAAACAGATTAATACAACAGGACGAGGTCCCTGAAACAGAATATTGCAACAGGACGAGGTCCCTGTATCAGATTAATGCAACAGGACGAGGTCCCTGTAACAGATTAATACAACAGGACGAGGTCCCTGAAACAGAATATTGCAACAGGACGAGGTCCCTGTATCAGATTAATGCAACAGGACGAGGTCCATGAAACAGGTTAATACAACAGGACGAGGTCACTGAAACAGATTAATGCAACAGGACGAGGTCCCTGAAACAGATTAATACAACAGGACGAGGTCCCTGAAACAGAATATTGCAACAGGACGAGGTCCCTGAAACAGATTAATACAACAGGATGAGATCCCTGAAACAGATTAATACAACAGGACGAGGTCACTGAAACAGATTAATACAACAGGACGAGGTCCCTGAAACAGATTAATACAACAGGACGAGGTCCCTGAAACAGATTAATACAACAGGATGAGATCCCTGAAACAGATTAATACAACAGGACGTGGTCCCTGAAACAGATTAATGGAACAGGATGAGGTCCCTGAAACAGATTAATATTAGAGGACGAGATCCCTGAAACAGATAAATACAACAGGACGAGGTCCCTGAAACAGATTAATACAACAGGACGAGGTCCCTGAAACAGATTAATACAAAAGGACGAGGTCCCTGAAACAGATTAATACAACAGGATGACGTCCCTGAAACAGATTAATACAAGAGGACGAGGTCCCTGAAACAGATTAATGCAACAGGAAGAGGTCCCTGAAACTGATTAATACAACAGGACGAGGTCCCTGAAACAGATTAATGGAACAGGATGAGGTCCCTGAAACAGATTAATACAAGAGGACGAGATTCCTGAAACAGATAAATACAACAGGACGAGGTCCCTGAAACAGATTAATACAACAGGACGAGGTCCCTGAAACAGATTAATGCAGCAGGATGATGTCAGTGAAACATATTAATACAACAGGACGAGGTCCCTGAAACTGATTAATACAACAGGACGAGGTCCCTGAAGCAGGTTAATACAAGAGGACGAGGTCCGTGAAACAGATAAATACAACAGGACGAAGTCCCTGAAACAGATTAATAGAGCAGGACGAGGTCCCTGAAAGAGATTAATACAACAGGATGAGGTCCCTGTAACAGATTAATACAACAGGACAAGATCCCTTTAACAGATTAATAGAACAGGACTAGGTCCCTGAAAGAGATTAATACAACAGGATGATGTCCCTGAAACAGATTAATGCAACAGGACGAGGTCCCTGAAACAGATTAATACAAGAGGACGAGGTCACTGTAACAGATTAATGCAACAGGACGAGGTCCCTGAAACAGATTAATACAACAGGACGAGGTCCCTGAAACAGGTTAATACAAGAGGACGAGGTCCCTGAAACAGATTAATACAACAGGACGAGGTCCCAGAAACAGATTAATACAAGAGGACGAGGTTCGTGTAATAGATTAATATAACAGGACGAGGTCCCTGAAACAGGTTAATACAACATGACGAGGTCCCTGGAACAGATTAATACACCAGGACGAGGTCCTTGAAACAGATTAATACAAAAGGACGAGGTCCCTAAAACAGATTAACATAACAGGACGAGGTCCCTGGAACAGATTAATACACCAGGACGAGGTCCCTGAAAGAGATTAATACAAAAGGACGAGGTCCCTGAAACAGATTAATACAACAGGACGAGGTCCCTGAAACAGATTAATACAACAGGACGAGGTCCCTGAAACTGATTAATACAAGAGGACGAGGTCCCTGAAACAGATTAATACAACAGGACGAGGTCACTGTAACAGATTAATACAACAGGATGATGTCCCTGAAACAGATTAATGCAACAGGACGAGGTCCCTGAAACAGATTAATACAAGAGGACGAGGTCACCGTAACAGATTAATACAACAGGACGAGGTCCCTGAAACAGATTAATACAAGAGGACGAGGTTCGTGTAACAGATTAATATAACAGGACGAGGTCCCTGAAACAGGTTAATACAACATGACGAGGTCCCTGGAACAGATTAATACACCAGGACGAGGTCCTTGAAACAGATTAATACAAAAGGACGAGGTCCCTAAAACAGATTAATATAACAGGACGAGGTCCCTAAAAGAGATTAATACAAAAGGACGAAGTTCCTGAAACAGATTAATACAAGAGGACGAGGTCCCAGAAACAGAATAATATAACAGGACGTGGTCCCTAAAACAGATTAATAGAACAGGACAAGATACCAGAAACAGATTAATTCAAGAGGATGAGGTCCCAGAAACAGGTTAATACAACAGGACGAGGTCCTTGAAATAGATTAATACAACAGGACGATGTTTCTGAAACAGATTAATACAACAGGACGACGTCCCTGAAACAGATTAATACAAGAGGACGAGGTCCCTGAAACTGATTAATACAACAGGACGAGGTCCCTGAAACAGATTAATAGAGCAGGACTAGGTCCCTGAAAGAGATTAATACAACAGGACGAGGTCCCTGAAACAGATTAATGCAACAGGACGAGGTCCCTGAAACAGATTAATACAAGAGGACGAGATCCCTGAAACAGATAAATACAACAGGACGAGGTCCCTGAAACAGATTAATACAAAAGGACGAGGTCCCTGAAACAGATTAATACAACAGGACGAGGTCCCTGAAACAGATTTATACAACAGGACGAGGTCCCTGAAACTGATTAATACAAGAGGACAAGGGCCCTGAAACAGATTAATAGAAGAGGACGAGGTCCGTGAAACAGATAAATACAACAGGACGAGGTACCTGAAACAGATTAATAGAGCAGGATGAGGACCTGTAACAGATTAATACAACAGGACAAGGTCCCTGTAACAGATTAATGCAACAGGACGAGGTCCCTGAAACAGATTAATGCAACAGGACGAGGTCCCTGTAACAGATTATTGCAAGAGGACGAGGTCCCTGAAACAGATGAATACAAAAGGACGAGGTCCCTGTAACAGATTAATGCAACAGGACGAGGTCCTTGAAACAGATTAATGCAACAGGACGAGGTCCATGAAACAGATTAATACAACAGGACGAGGTCACTGAAACAGATTAATGCAACAGGACGAGGTCCCTGAAACAGATTAATACAACACGACGAGGTCCCTGAAACAGAATATTGCAACAGGACGAGGTCCCTGTATCAGATTAATGCAACAGGACGAGGTCCTTGTAACTGATTAATGCAATAGGACGAGGTCCCTGAAACAGATTAATACAACAGGACGAGGTCATTTAAAAAGATTAATACAACAGGACGAGGTCCCTGAAACAGATTAATACAAAAGGACGAGGTCCCTGAAACAGATTATTACAACAGGATGACGTCCCTGAAACAGATTAATACAAGAGGACGAGGTCCCTGAAACAGATTAATGCAACAGGAAGAGGTCCCTGAAACAGATTAATACAACAGGACGAGGTCCCTGAAACAGATTAATGGAACAGGATGAGGTCCCTGAAACAGATTAATACAAGAGGACGAGATCCCTGAAACAGATAAATACAAGAGGACGAGGTCCCTGAAACAGATTAATACAACAGGACGAGGTCCCTGAAACAGATTAATGCAGCAGGATGATGTCAGTGAAACAGATTAATACAACAGGACGAGGTCCCTGAAACTGATTAATACAACAGGACGAGGTCCCTGAAGCAGGTTAATAGAAGAGGACGAGGTCCGTGAAACAGATAAATACAACAGGACGAGGTCCCTGAAACAGATTAATAGAGCAGGACTAGGTCCCTGAAAGAGATTAATACAACAGGATGAGGTCCCTGTAACAGATTAATACAACAGGACAAGGTCCCTTTAACAGATTAATAGAACAGGACTAGGTCCCTGAAAGAGATTAATACAACAGGATGACGTCCCTGAAACAGATTAATGCAACAGGACGAGGTCCCTGAAACAGATTAATACAAGAGGACGAGGTCACTGTAACAGATTAATGCAACAGGACGAGGTCACCGAAACAGATTAATACAACAGGACGAGGTCCCTGAAAAAGATTAATACAAGAGGACGAGGTCCCTGAAACAGATTAATACAACAGGACGAGGTCCCAGAAACAGATTAATACAAGAGGACGAGGTTCGTGTAACAGATTAATATAACAGGACGAGGTCCCTGAAACAGGTTAATACAACATGACGAGGTCCCTGGAACAGATTAATACACCAGGACGAGGTCCTTGAAACAGATTAATACAAAAGGACGAGGTCCCTAAAACAGATTAATATAACAGGACGAGGTCCCTGAAACAGATTAATACACCAGGACGAGGTCCCTAAAAGAGATTAATACAAAAGGACGAAGTCCCTGAAACAGATTAATACAAGAGGACGAGGTCCCAGAAACAGATTAATATAACAGGACGAGGTCCCTGAAACAGGTTAATACAACAGGATGAGGTCCCTGTAACAGATTAATACAGCAAGACGATGTCCCTGTAACAGATTAATACAACAGGACGAGGTCCCTGAAAAAGATTAATACAACAGGACGAGGTCCCTGTAACAGATTAATACAACAGGACAAGGTCCCTTTAACAGATTAATAGAACAGGACTAGGTCCCTGAAAGAGATTAATACAACAGGATGAGGTCCCTGTAACAGATTAATACAGCAAGACGATGTCCCTGTAACAGATTAATACAACAGGACGAGGTCCCTGTAACAGATTAATGCAACAGGACGAGGTCCATGAAACAGATTAATACAACAGGACGAGGTCCCTGAAACAGAATATTGCAACAGGACGAGGTCCCTGAAACAGATTAATACAACAGGATGAGGTCCCTGTAACGGATTAATGCAACAGGACGAGGTCCCTGATACAGATTAATACAAGAGGACGTGATCCCTGAAACAGATATATACAACAGGACGAGGTCCCTGAAACAGATTAATACAACAGGACGAGATCCCTGAAACAGATTAATAGAACAGGACGAGGTACCTGAAACAGATAAATACAACAGGACAAGGTCCCTGAAACAGATTAATAGAGCAGGATGAGGACCTGTAACAGATTAATACAGCAGGACGATGTCCCTGTAACAGATTAATACAACAGGACGAGGTCCCTGAAACAGATTAATACAACAGGACGAGGACCCTGTAACAGATTAATACAACAGGATGATGTCCCTGAAACAGATTAATGCAACAGGACGAGGTCCCTGAAACGGATTAATACAAGAGGACGAGGTACCTGTAACAGATTAATGCAACAGGACGAGGTCCCTGAAACAGATTAATACAACAGGACGAGATCCCTGAAACAGATTAATAGAACAGGACGAGGTACCTGAAACAGATTAATGCAACAGGACGAGGTCCCTGAAACAGATTAATGCAACAGGACGAGGTCCCTGGAACAGATTATTGCAAGAGGACGAGGTCCCTGAAACAGATGAATACAAAAGGACGAGGTCCCTGTAACAGATTAATGTAACAGGACGAGGTCCCTGAAACAGATTAATACAACAGGACGAGGTCCCTGAAACAGAATATTGCAACAGGACGAGGTCCCTGTATCAGATTAATGCAACAGGACGAGGTCCCTGTAACAGATTAATACAACAGGACGAGGTCCCTGAAACAGAATATTGCAACAGGACGAGGTCCCTGTATCAGATTAATGCAACAGGACGAGGTCCATGAAACAGGTTAATACAACAGGACGAGGTCACTGAAACAGATTAATGCAACAGGACGAGGTCCCTGAAACAGATTAATACAACAGGACGAGGTCCCTGAAACAGAATATTGCAACAGGACGAGGTCCCTGAAACAGATTAATACAACAGGATGAGATCCCTGAAACAGATTAATACAACAGGACGAGGTCACTGAAACAGATTAATACAACAGGACGAGGTCCCTGAAACAGATTAATACAACAGGACGAGGTCCCTGAAACAGATTAATACAACAGGATGAGATCCCTGAAACAGATTAATACAACAGGACGAGGTCCCTGAAACAGATTAATGGAACAGGATGAGGTCCCTGAAACAGATTAATATTAGAGGACGAGATCCCTGAAACAGATAAATACAACAGGACGAGGTCCCTGAAACAGATTAATACAAAAGGACGAGGTCCCTGAAACAGATTAATACAACAGGATGACGTCCCTGAAACAGATTAATACAAGAGGACGAGGTCCCTGAAACAGATTAATGCAACAGGAAGAGGTCCCTGAAACTGATTAATACAACAGGACGAGGTCCCTGAAACAGATTAATGGAACAGGATGAGGTCCCTGAAACAGATTAATACAACAGGACGAGATTCCTGAAACAGATAAATACAACAGGACGAGGTCCCTGAAACAGATTAATACAACAGGACGAGGTCCCTGAAACAGATTAATGCAGCAGGATGATGTCAGTGAAACATATTAATACAACAGGACGAGGTCCCTGAAACTGATTAATACAACAGGACGAGGTCCCTGAAGCAGGTTAATACAAGAGGACGACGTCCGTGAAACAGATAAATACAACAGGACGAAGTCCCTGAAACAGATTAATAGAGCAGGACGAGGTCCCTGAAAGAGATTAATACAACAGGATGAGGTCCCTGTAACAGATTAATACAACAGGACAAGATCCCTTTAACAGATTAATAGAACAGGACTAGGTCCCTGAAAGAGATTAATACAACAGGATGATGTCCCTGAAACAGATTAATGCAACAGGACGAGGTCCCTGAAACAGATTAATACAAGAGGACGAGGTCACTGTAACAGATTAATGCAACAGGACGAGGTCCCTGAAACAGATTAATACAACAGGACGAGGTCCCTGAAACAGGTTAATACAAGAGGACGAGGTCCCTGAAACAGATTAATACAACAGGACGAGGTCCCAGAAACAGATTAATACAAGAGGACGAGGTTCGTGTAATAGATTAATATAACAGGACGAGGTCCCTGAAACAGGTTAATAGAACATGACGAGGTCCCTGGAACAGATTAATACACCAGGACGAGGTCCTTGAAACAGATTAATACAAAAGGACGAGGTCCCTAAAACAGATTAACATAACAGGACGAGGTCCCTGGAACAGATTAATACACCAGGACGAGGTCCCTAAAAGAGATTAATACAAAAGGACGAAGTCCCTGAAACAGATTAATACAAGAGGACGAGGTCCCAGAAACAGAATAATATAACAGGACGTGGTCCCTAAAACAGATTAATAGAACAGGACAAGATACCAGAAACAGATTAATTCAAGAGGATGAGGTCCCAGAAACAGGTTAATACAACAGGACGAGGTCCTTGAAATAGATTAATAGAACAGGACGATGTTTCTGAAACAGATTAATACAACAGGACGAGGTCCCTGAAACAGATTAATACAACAGGACGAGGTCCCTGAAACAGATTAATGCAACAGGATGAGGTCCCTGAAACAGATTAATACAACAGGACGAGGTCCCTGAAACAGATTAATACAACAGGACGAGGTCCCTGAAACAGATTAATGCAACAGGATGAGGTCCCTGAAACAGATTAATACAACAGGACGAGGTCCCTGAAACAGATTAATACAACAGGACGAGGTCCATGAAACAGATTAATATAACAGGACGAGGTCCCTGAAACAGGTTAATACCAGAGGACGAGGTCCCTGAAACAGATTAATACAACAGGACGAGGTCCGAGAAACAGATTAATACAACAGGACGAGGTCCGTGTAACAGATTAATATAACAGGACGAGGTCGCTGAAACAGGTTAATACAACATGACGAGGTCCCTGAAACAGATTAATACAACAGGACAAGATCCCAGAAACAGATTAATTCAAGAGGATGAGGTCCCAGAAACAGGTTAATACAACAGGACGAGGTCCTTGAAATAGATTAATACAACAGGACGAGGTCGCTTAAACCAATTAATAGAACAGGACGAGGTCCCTAAAACAGATTAATACAAGAGGATGATGTTTCTGAAACAGATTAATACAACAGGACGACGTCCCTGGAACTGATTAATACAACAGGACGAGGTCCCTGAAACAGATTAATGCAGCAGGATGATGTCAGTGAAACAGATTAATACAACAGGACGAGGTCCCTGAAACTGATTAATACAACAGGACGAGGTCCCTGAAACAGATTAATACAAAAGGACGAGGTCCCTGAAACAGATTAATACAACAGGACGAGGTCCCTCAAACATATTAATACAACAGGACCAGGTCCCTGAAACAGATTAATGCAACAGGACGAGGTTCCTGAAATAGATACTACAACAGGACGATGTCCCTGTAACAGATTAATACAACAGGAGGAGGTCCCTGAAACAGATTAATATAACAGGACGAGGTCCCTGAAACTGATTAAAACAAGAGGACGAGGTCCATGAAACAGTTTAATACAAGAGGACGAGGTCCGTGAAACAGATAAATACAACAGGACAAGGTCCCTGAAACAGATTAATACAACAGGACGAGGTCCCTGTAACAGATTAATACAACAGGATGATGTCCCTGAAACAGATTAATGCAACAGGACGAGGTCCCTGAAACAGATAAATAGAAGAGGACGAGTTCCGTGTAACAGATTAATGCAACAGGACGAGGTCCCTGAAACAGATTAATAGAACAGGACGAGGTCCCTGAAACAGATTAATACAACAGGACGAGGTCCCTGTAACAGATTAATACAACAGGATGATGTCCCTGAAACAGGTTAATGCAACAGGACGAGGTCCCTGAAACTGATTAATACAAGAGGACGAGGTCACTGTAACAGATTAATGCAACAGGACGAGGTCCCTGAAACAGATTAATACAACAGGACGAGGTCCCTGAAACAGGTTAATACAAGAGGACGAGGTCCCTGAAACAGATTAATACAACAGGACGAGGTCCCAGAAACAGATTAATACAAGAGGACGAGGTTTGTGTAATAGATTAATATAACAGGACGAGGTCCCTGAAACAGGTTAATACAACATGACGAGGTCCCTGGAACAGATTAATACACCAGGACGAGGTCCTTGAAACAGATTAATACAAAAGGACGAGGTCCCTAAAACAGATTAACATAACAGGACGAGGTCCCAGGAACAGATTAATACACCAGGACGAGGTCCCTAAAAGAGATTAATACAAAAGGACGAAGTCCCTGAAACAGATTAATACAAGAGGACGAGGTCCCAGAAACAGAATAATATAACAGGACGTGGTCCCTAAAACAGATTAATAGAACAGGACAAGATACCAGAAACAGATTAATTCAAGAGGATGAGGTCCCAGAAACAGGTTAATACAACAGGACGAGGTCCTTGAAATAGATTAATAGAACAGGACGATGTTTCTGAAACAGATTAATACAACAGGACGAGGTCCCTGAAACAGATTAATACAACAGGACGAGGTCCCTGAAACAGATTAATGCAACAGGATGAGGTCCCTGAAACAGATTAATACAAGAGGACGAAGTCCCTGAAACAGATTAATACAACAGGACGAGGTCCCTGAAACAGATTAATACAACAGGACGAGGTCCCTGAAACAGATTAATACAACAGGACGAGGTCCCTCAAACATATTAATACAACAGGACGAGGTCCCTGAAACAGGTTAATACAAGAGGACGAGGTCCGTGAAACAGATTAATACAACAGGACGAGGTCCCTCAAACATATTAATACAACAGGACCAGGTCCCTGAAACAGATTAATGCAACAGGACGAGGTTCCTGAAATAGATTACTACAACAGGACGATGTCCCTGTAACAGATTAATACAACAGGAGGAGGTCCCTGAAACAGATTAATATAACAGGACGAGGTCCCTGAAACTGATTAAAACAAGAGGACGAGGTCCCTGAAACAGTTTAATACAAGAGGACGAGGTCCGTGAAACAGATAAATACAACAGGACGAGGTCCCTGAAACTGATTAATACAAGAGGACGAGGTCCGTGAAACAGATAAATACAACAGGACGAGGTCCCTGAAACAGATTAATAGAGCAGGACTAGGTCCCTGAAAGAGATTAATACAACAGGATGAGGTCCCTGTAACAGATTAATACAGCAAGACGATGTCCCTGTAACAGATTAATACAACAGGACGAGGTCCCTGAAACAGATTAATACAACAGGACGAGGTCCCTGTAACAGATTAATACAACAGGACAAGGTCCCTGTAACAGATTAATGCAACAGGACGAGGTCCATGAAACAGATTAATACAACAGGACGAGGTCCCTGAAACAGAATATTGCAACAGGACGAGGTCCCTGTAATGGATTAATGCAACAGGACGAGGTTCCTGTAATAGATTAATGCAATAGGACGAGGTCCCTGATGCAGATTAATACAACAGGACGAGGTCCCTGAAACAGATTAATACAACAGGACGAGGTCCCTGAAACAGATTAATACAACAGGACGAGGTCCCTGATACAGATTAATACAACAGGACGAGGTCCCTGATACAGATTAATACAACAGGACGAGGTCCCTGATACAGATTAATACAACAGGACGAGATCCCTGAAACAGATAAATACAACAGGACGAGGTCCCTGAAACAGATTAATACAAAAGGACGTGGTCCCTGAAACAGATTAATACAACAGGACGAGGTCCCTGAAACAGATTAATACAACAGGACGAGGTCCCTGAAACTGATTAATACAAGAGGACGAGGGCCCTGAAACAGATTAATACAAGAGGACGAGGTCCGTGAAACAGATAAATACAACAGGACGAGGTCCCTGTAACAGATTAATACAGCAAGACGATGTCCCTGTAACAGATTAATACAACAGGACGAGGTCCCTGTAACAGATTAATGCAACAGGACGAGGTCCATGAAACAGATTAATACAACAGGACGAGGTCCCTGAAACAGAATATTGCAACAGGACGAGGTCCCTGTAATGGATTAATGCAACAGGACGAGGTTCCTGTAATAGATTAATGCAATAGGACGAGGTCCCTGATACAGATTAATACAACAGGACGAGGTCCCTGAAACAGATTAATACAACAGGACGAGGTCCCTGAAACAGATTAATACAACAGGACGAGGTCCCTGATACAGATTAATACAACAGGACGAGGTCCCTGATACAGAATAATACAACAGGACGAGGTCCCTGATACAGATTAATACAACAGGACGAGATCCCTGAAACAGATAAATACAACAGGACGAGGTCCCTGAAACAGATTAATACAAAAGGACGTGGTCCCTGAAACAGATTAATACAACAGGACGAGGTCCCTGAAACAGATTAATACAACAGGACGAGGTCCCTGAAACTGATTAATACAAGAGGACGAGGGCCCTGAAACAGATTAATACAAGAGGACGAGGTCCGTGAAACAGATAAATACAACAGGACGAGGTCCCTGAAACAGATTAATAGAGCAGGATGAGGACCTGTAATAGATTAATACAACAGGACAAGGTCCCTGTAACAGATTAATAGAACAGGACAAGGTCCCTGAAAGAGATTAATACAACAGGATAAGGTCCCTGTAACAGATTAATACAGCAGGACGATGTCCCTGTTACAGATTAATACAACAGGACGATGTCCCTGAAACAGATTAATGCAAATGGACGAGGTCCCTGAAACAGATTAATGCAAATGGACGAGGTCCCTGAAACAGATTAATGCAACAGGATGAGGTCCCTGAAACAGATTAATACAAGAGGACGAAGTCCCTGAAACAGATTAATACAACAGGACGAGGTCCCTGAAACAGATTAATACAACAGGACGAGGTCCATGAAACAGATTAATATAACAGGACGAGGTCCCTGAAACAGGTTAATACCAGAGGACGAGGTCCCTGAAACAGATTAATACAACAGGACGAGGTCCGAGAAACAGATTAATACAACAGGACGAGGTCCGTGTAACAGATTAATATAACAGGACGAGGTCGCTGAAACAGGTTAATACAACATGACGAGGTCCCTGAAACAGATTAATACAACAGGACAAGATCCCAGAAACAGATTAATTCAAGAGGATGAGGTCCCAGAAACAGGTTAATACAACAGGACGAGGTCCTTGAAATAGATTAATACAACAGGACGAGGTCGCTTAAACCAATTAATAGAACAGGACGAGGTCCCTAAAACAGATTAATACAAGAGGATGATGTTTCTGAAACAGATTAATACAACAGGACGACGTCCCTGGAACTGATTAATACAACAGGACGAGGTCCCTGAAACAGATTAATGCAGCAGGATGATGTCAGTGAAACAGATTAATACAACAGGACGAGGTCCCTGAAACTGATTAATACAACAGGACGAGGTCCCTGAAACAGATTAATACAAAAGGACGAGGTCCCTGAAACAGATTAATACAACAGGACGAGGTCCCTCAAACATATTAATACAACAGGACCAGGTCCCTGAAACAGATTAATGCAACAGGACGAGGTTCCTGAAATAGATACTACAACAGGACGATGTCCCTGTAACAGATTAATACAACAGGAGGAGGTCCCTGAAACAGATTAATATAACAGGACGAGGTCCCTGAAACTGATTAAAACAAGAGGACGAGGTCCCTGAAACAGTTTAATACAAGAGGACGAGGTCCGTGAAACAGATAAATACAACAGGACAAGGTCCCTGAAACAGATTAATACAACAGGACGAGGTCCCTGTAACAGATTAATACAACAGGATGATGTCCCTGAAACAGATTAATGCAACAGGACGAGGTCCCTGAAACAGATAAATAGAAGAGGACGAGTTCCGTGTAACAGATTAATGCAACAGGACGAGGTCCCTGAAACAGATTAATAGAACAGGACGAGGTCCCTGAAACAGATTAATACAACAGGACGATGTCCCTGTAACAGATTAATACAACAGGATGATGTCCCTGAAACAGGTTAATGCAACAGGACGAGCTCCCTGAAACGGATTAATACAAGAGGACGAGGTCCCTGTAACAGATTAATGCAACAGGACGAGGTCCCTGAAACAGATTAATACAACAGGACGAGATCCCTGAAACAGATTAATAGAACAGGACGAGGTACCTGAAACAGATTAATGCAACAGGAGGAGGTCCCTGAAACAGATTAATGCAACAGGACGAGGTCCCTGTAACAGATTATTGCAAGAGGACGAGGTCCCTGAAACAGATGAATACAAAAGGACGAGGTCCCTGTAACAGATTAATGCAACAGGACGAGGTCCCTGTAACAGATTAATGCAATAGGACGAGGTCCCTGAAACAGATTAATACAACAGGACGAGGTCACTGAAACAAATTAATACAACAGGACGAGGTCCCTGAAACAGATTAATACAACAGGATGAGATCCCTGAAACAGATTAATACAACAGGACGAGGTCCCTGAAAGAGATTAATGGAACAGGATGAGGTCCCTGAAACAGATTAATACAAGAGGACGAGATCCCTGAAACAGATAAATACAACAGGACGAGGTCCCTGAAACAGATTAATACAACAGGACGAGGTCCCTGAAACAGATTAATACAAAAGGACGAGGTCCCTGAAACAGATTAATACAACAGGATGACGTCCCTGAAACAGATTAATACAAGAGGACGAGGTCCCTGAAACAGATTAATGCAACAGGAAGAGGTCCCTGAAACAGATTAATACAACAGGACGAGATCCATGAAAAAGATTAATGGAACAGGATGAGGTCCCTGAAACAGATTAATACAAGAGGACGAGATCCCTGAAACAGATAAATACAACAGGACGAGGTCCCTGAAACAGATTAATACAACAGGACGAGGTCCCTGAAACAGATTAATACAAAAGGACGAGGTCCCTGAAACAGATTAATACAACAGGATGACGTCCCTGAAACAGATTAATACAAGAGGACGAGGTCCCTGAAACAGATTAATGCAACAGGATGAGGTCCCTGAAACAGATTAATACAAGAGGACGAAGTCCCTGAAACAGATTAATACAACAGGACGAGGTCCCTGAAACAGATTAATACAACAGGACGAGGTCCATGAAACAGATTAATATAACAGGACGAGGTCCCTGAAACAGGTTAATACAAGAGGACGAGGTCCCTGAAACAGATTAATACAACAGGACGAGGTCCCTGAAACAGATTAATGCAACAGGATGAGGTCCCTGAAACAGATTAATACAAGAAGACCAAGTCCCTGAAACAGATTAATACAACAGGACGAGGTCCCTGAAACAGATTAATACAACAGGACGAGGTCCTTGGAACAGATTAATACACCAGGACGAGGTCCTTTAAACAGATTAATACAAAAGGACGAGGTCCCTGAAACAGATTAATACAAAAGGACGAGGTCCCTGAAACAGATTAATACACCAGGACGAGGTCCCTAAAAGAGATTAATACAAAAGGACGAAGTCCCTGAAACAGATTAATACAAGAGGACGAGGTCCCAGATACAGAATAATATAACAGGACGTGGTCCCTAAAACAGATTAATAGAACAGGACAAGATACCAGAAACAGATTAATTCAAGAGGATGAGGTCCCAGAAACAGGTTAATACAACAGGACGAGGTCCTTGAAATAGATTAATACAACAGGACGAGGTCCCTGAAACTGATTAATACAACAGGACGAGGTCCCTGAAGCAGGTTAATATGAGAGGACGAGGTCCGTGAAACAGATAAATACAACAGGACGAGGTCCCTGAAACAGATTAATAGAGCCGGACTAGGTCCCTGAAAGAGATTAATACAACAGGATGAGGTCCCTGTAACAGATTAATACAGCAAGACGAGGTCCCTGAAACAGATTAATACAACAGGACGAGGTCCCTGTAACAGATTAATACAACAGGATGATGTCCCTGAAACAGATTAATGCAACAGGACGAGGTCCCTGAAACAGATAAATAGAAGAGGACGAGTTCCGTGTAACAGATTAATGCAACAGGACGAGGTCCCTGAAACAGATTAATAGAACAGGACGAGGTCCCTGAAACAGATTAATACAACAGGACGAGGTCCCTGTAACAGATTAATACAACAGGATGATGTCCCTGAAACAGGTTAATGCAACAGGACGAGGTCCCTGAAACAGATTAATACAAGAGGACGAGGTCACTGTAACAGATTAATGCAACAGGACGAGGTCCCTGAAACAGATTAATACAACAGGACGAGGTCCCTGAAACAGGTTAATACAAGAGGACGAGGTCCCTGAAACAGATTAATACAACAGGACGAGGTCCCAGAAACAGATTAATACAAGAGGACGAGGTTTGTGTAATAGATTAATATAACAGGACGAGGTCCCTGAAACAGGTTAATACAACATGACGAGGTCCCTGGAACAGATTAATACACCAGGACGAGGTCCTTGAAACAGATTAATACAAAAGGACGAGGTCCCTAAAACAGATTAACATAACAGGACGAGGTCCCTGGAACAGATTAATACACCAGGACGAGGTCCCTAAAAGAGATTAATACAAAAGGACGAAGTCCCTGAAACAGATTAATACAAGAGGACGAGGTCCCAGAAACAGAATAATATAACAGGACGTGGTCCCTAAAACAGATTAATAGAACAGGACAAGATACCAGAAACAGATTAATTCAAGAGGATGAGGTCCCAGAAACAGGTTAATACAACAGGACGAGGTCCTTGAAATAGATTAATAGAACAGGACGATGTTTCTGAAACAGATTAATACAACAGGACGAGGTCCCTGAAACAGATTAATACAACAGGACGAGGTCCCTGAAACAGATTAATGCAACAGGATGAGGTCCCTGAAACAGATTAATACAAGAGGACGAAGTCCCTGAAACAGATTAATACAACAGGACGAGGTCCCTGAAACAGATTAATACAACAGGACGAGGTCCCTGAAACAGATTAATACAACAGGACGAGGTCCCTCAAACATATTAATACAACAGGACGAGGTCCCTGAAACAGGTTAATACAAGAGGACGAGGTCCGTGAAACAGATTAATACAACAGGACGAGGTCCCTCAAACATATTAATACAACAGGACCAGGTCCCTGAAACAGATTAATACAACAGGACGAGGTCACTGAAACAAATTAATACAACAGGACGAGGTCCCTGAAACAGATTAATACAACAGGATGAGATCCCTGAAACAGATTAATACAACAGGACGAGGTCCCTGAAAGAGATTAATGGAACAGGATGAGGTCCCTGAAACAGATTAATACAAGAGGACGAGATCCCTGAAACAGATAAATACAACAGGACGAGGTCCCTGAAACAGATTAATACAACAGGACGAGGTCCCTGAAACAGATTAATACAAAAGGACGAGGTCCCTGAAACAGATTAATACAACAGGATGACGTCCCTGAAACAGATTAATACAAGAGGACGAGGTCCCTGAAACAGATTAATGCAACAGGAAGAGGTCCCTGAAACAGATTAATACAACAGGACGAGATCCATGAAAAAGATTAATGGAACAGGATGAGGTCCCTGAAACAGATTAATACAAGAGGACGAGATCCCTGAAACAGATAAATACAACAGGACGAGGTCCCTGAAACAGATTAATACAACAGGACGAGGTCCCTGAAACAGATTAATACAAAAGGACGAGGTCCCTGAAACAGATTAATACAACAGGATGACGTCCCTGAAACAGATTAATACAAGAGGACGAGGTCCCTGAAACAGATTAATGCAACAGGATGAGGTCCCTGAAACAGATTAATACAAGAGGACGAAGTCCCTGAAACAGATTAATACAACAGGACGAGGTCCCTGAAACAGATTAATACAACAGGACGAGGTCCATGAAACAGATTAATATAACAGGACGAGGTCCCTGAAACAGGTTAATACAAGAGGACGAGGTCCCTGAAACAGATTAATACAACAGGACGAGGTCCCTGAAACAGATTAATGCAACAGGATGAGGTCCCTGAAACAGATTAATACAAGAAGACCAAGTCCCTGAAACAGATTAATACAACAGGACGAGGTCCCTGAAACAGATTAATACAACAGGACGAGGTCCTTGGAACAGATTAATACACCAGGACGAGGTCCTTTAAACAGATTAATACAAAAGGACGAGGTCCCTGAAACAGATTAATACAAAAGGACGAGGTCCCTGAAACAGATTAATACACCAGGACGAGGTCCCTAAAAGAGATTAATACAAAAGGACGAAGTCCCTGAAACAGATTAATACAAGAGGACGAGGTCCCAGATACAGAATAATATAACAGGACGTGGTCCCTAAAACAGATTAATAGAACAGGACAAGATACCAGAAACAGATTAATTCAAGAGGATGAGGTCCCAGAAACAGGTTAATACAACAGGACGAGGTCCTTGAAATAGATTAATACAACAGGACGAGGTCCCTGAAACTGATTAATACAACAGGACGAGGTCCCTGAAGCAGGTTAATATGAGAGGACGAGGTCCGTGAAACAGATAAATACAACAGGACGAGGTCCCTGAAACAGATTAATAGAGCCGGACTAGGTCCCTGAAAGAGATTAATACAACAGGATGAGGTCCCTGTAACAGATTAATACAGCAAGACGAGGTCCCTGAAACAGATTAATACAACAGGACGAGGTCCCTGTAACAGATTAATACAACAGGATGATGTCCCTGAAACAGATTAATGCAACAGGACGAGGTCCCTGAAACAGATAAATAGAAGAGGACGAGTTCCGTGTAACAGATTAATGCAACAGGACGAGGTCCCTGAAACAGATTAATAGAACAGGACGAGGTCCCTGAAACAGATTAATACAACAGGACGAGGTCCCTGTAACAGATTAATACAACAGGATGATGTCCCTGAAACAGGTTAATGCAACAGGACGAGGTCCCTGAAACAGATTAATACAAGAGGACGAGGTCACTGTAACAGATTAATGCAACAGGACGAGGTCCCTGAAACAGATTAATACAACAGGACGAGGTCCCTGAAACAGGTTAATACAAGAGGACGAGGTCCCTGAAACAGATTAATACAACAGGACGAGGTCCCAGAAACAGATTAATACAAGAGGACGAGGTTTGTGTAATAGATTAATATAACAGGACGAGGTCCCTGAAACAGGTTAATACAACATGACGAGGTCCCTGGAACAGATTAATACACCAGGACGAGGTCCTTGAAACAGATTAATACAAAAGGACGAGGTCCCTAAAACAGATTAACATAACAGGACGAGGTCCCTGGAACAGATTAATACACCAGGACGAGGTCCCTAAAAGAGATTAATACAAAAGGACGAAGTCCCTGAAACAGATTAATACAAGAGGACGAGGTCCCAGAAACAGAATAATATAACAGGACGTGGTCCCTAAAACAGATTAATAGAACAGGACAAGATACCAGAAACAGATTAATTCAAGAGGATGAGGTCCCAGAAACAGGTTAATACAACAGGACGAGGTCCTTGAAATAGATTAATAGAACAGGACGATGTTTCTGAAACAGATTAATACAACAGGACGAGGTCCCTGAAACAGATTAATACAACAGGACGAGGTCCCTGAAACAGATTAATGCAACAGGATGAGGTCCCTGAAACAGATTAATACAAGAGGACGAAGTCCCTGAAACAGATTAATACAACAGGACGAGGTCCCTGAAACAGATTAATACAACAGGACGAGGTCCCTGAAACAGATTAATACAACAGGACGAGGTCCCTCAAACATATTAATACAACAGGACGAGGTCCCTGAAACAGGTTAATACAAGAGGACGAGGTCCGTGAAACAGATTAATACAACAGGACGAGGTCCCTCAAACATATTAATACAACAGGACCAGGTCCCTGAAACAGATTAATGCAACAGGACGAGGTTCCTGAAATAGATTACTACAACAGGACGATGTCCCTGTAACAGATTAATACAACAGGAGGAGGTCCCTGAAACAGATTAATATAACAGGACGAGGTCCCTGAAACTGATTAAAACAAGAGGACGAGGTCCCTGAAACAGTTTAATACAAGAGGACGAGGTCCGTGAAACAGATAAATACAACAGGACGAATTCCCTGAAACTGATTAATACAAGAGGACGAGGTCCGTGAAACAGATAAATACAACAGGACGAGGTCCCTGAAACAGATTAATAGAGCAGGACTAGGTCCCTGAAAGAGATTAATACAACAGGATGAGGTCCCTGTAACAGATTAATACAGCAAGACGATGTCCCTGTAACAGATTAATACAACAGGACGAGGTCCATGAAACAGATTAATACAACAGGACGAGGTCCCTGTAACAGATTAATACAACAGGACAAGGTCCCTGTAACAGATTAATGCAACAGGACGAGGTCCATGAAACAGATTAATACAACAGGACGAGGTCCCTGAAACAGAATATTGCAACAGGACGAGGTCCCTGTAATGGATTAATTCAACAGGACGAGGTTCCTGTAATAGATTAATGCAATAGGACGAGGTCCCTGATACAGATTAATACAACAGGACGAGGTCCCTGAAACAGATTAATACAACAGGACGAGGTCCCTGAAACAGATTAATACAACAGGACGAGGTCCCTGATACAGATTAATACAACAGGACGAGGTCCCTGATACAGATTAATACAACAGGACGAGGTCCCTGATACAGATTAATACAACAGGACGAGATCCCTGAAACAGATAAATACAACAGGACGAGGTCCCTGAAACAGATTAATACAAAAGGACGTGGTCCATGAAACAGATTAATACAACAGGACGAGGTCCCTGAAACAGATTAATACAACAGGACGAGGTCCCTGAAACTGATTAATACAAGAGGACGAGGGCCCTGAAACAGATTAATACAAGAGGACGAGGTCCGTGAAACAGATAAATACAACAGGACGAGGTCCCTGTAACAGATTAATACAGCAAGACGATGTCCCTGTAACAGATTAATACAACAGGACGAGGTCCCTGTAACAGATTAATGCAACAGGACGAGGTCCATGAAACAGATTAATACAACAGGACGAGGTCCCTGAAACAGAATATTGCAACAGGACGAGGTCCCTGTAATGGATTAATGCAACAGGACGAGGTTCCTGTAATAGATTAATGCAATAGGACGAGGTCCCTGATACAGATTAATACAACAGGACGAGGTCCCTGAAACAGATTAATACAACAGGACGAGGTCCCTGAAACAGATTAATACAACAGGACGAGGTCCCTGATACAGATTAATACAACAGGACGAGGTCCCTGATACAGATTAATACAACAGGACGAGGTCCCTGATACAGATTAATACAACAGGACGAGATCCCTGAAACAGATAAATACAACAGGACGAGGTCCCTGAAACAGATTAATACAAAAGGACGTGGTCCCTGAAACAGATTAATACAACAGGACGAGGTCCCTGAAACAGATTAATACAACAGGACGAGGTCCCTGAAACTGATTAATACAAGAGGACGAGGGCCCTGAAACAGATTAATACAAGAGGACGAGGTCCGTGAAACAGATAAATACAACAGGACGTGGTCCCTGAAACAGATTAATAGAGCAGGATGAGGACCTGTAACAGATTAATACAACAGGACAAGGTCCCTGTAACAGATTAATAGAACAGGACAAGGTCCATGAAAGAGATTAATACAACAGGATAAGGTCCCTGTAACAGATTAATACAGCAGGACGATGTCCCTGTTACAGATTAATACAACAGGACGATGTCCCTGAAACAGATTAATGCAAATGGACGAGGTCCCTGAAACAGATTAATGCAAATGGACGAGGTCCCTGAAACAGATTAATGCAACAGGATGAGGTCCCTGAAACAGATTAATACAAGAGGACGAAGTCCCTGAAACAGATTAATACAACAGGACGAGGTCCCTGAAACAGATTAATACAACAGGACGAGGTCCATGAAACAGATTAATATAACAGGACGAGGTCCCTGAAACAGGTTAATACCAGAGGACGAGGTCCCTGAAACAGATTAATACAACAGGACGAGGTCCGAGAAACAGATTAATACAACAGGACGAGGTCCGTGTAACAGATTAATATAACAGGACGAGGTCGCTGAAACAGGTTAATACAACATGACGAGGTCCCTGAAACAGATTAATACAACAGGACAAGATCCCAGAAACAGATTAATTCAAGAGGATGAGGTCCCAGAAACAGGTTAATACAACAGGACGAGGTCCTTGAAATAGATTAATACAACAGGACGAGGTCGCTTAAACCAATTAATAGAACAGGACGAGGTCCCTAAAACAGATTAATACAAGAGGATGATGTTTCTGAAACAGATTAATACAACAGGACGACGTCCCTGGAACTGATTAATACAACAGGACGAGGTCCCTGAAACAGATTAATGCAGCAGGATGATGTCAGTGAAACAGATTAATACAACAGGACGAGGTCCCTGAAACTGATTAATACAACAGGACGAGGTCCCTGAAACAGATTAATACAAAAGGACGAGGTCCCTGAAACAGATTAATACAACAGGACGAGGTCCCTCAAACATATTAATACAACAGGACCAGGTCCCTGAAACAGATTAATGCAACAGGACGAGGTTCCTGAAATAGATACTACAACAGGACGATGTCCCTGTAACAGATTAATACAACAGGAGGAGGTCCCTGAAACAGATTAATATAACAGGACGAGGTCCCTGAAACTGATTAAAACAAGAGGACGAGGTCCCTGAAACAGTTTAATACAAGAGGACGAGGTCCGTGAAACAGATAAATACAACAGGACAAGGTCCCTGAAACAGATTAATACAACAGGACGAGGTCCCTGTAACAGATTAATACAACAGGATGATGTCCCTGAAACAGATTAATGCAACAGGACGAGGTCCCTGAAACAGATAAATAGAAGAGGACGAGTTCCGTGTAACAGATTAATGCAACAGGACGAGGTCCCTGAAACAGATTAATAGAACAGGACGAGGTCCCTGAAACAGATTAATACAACAGGACGATGTCCCTGTAACAGATTAATACAACAGGATGATGTCCCTGAAACAGGTTAATGCAACAGGACGAGCTCCCTGAAACGGATTAATACAAGAGGACGAGGTCCCTGTAACAGATTAATGCAACAGGACGAGGTCCCTGAAACAGATTAATACAACAGGACGAGATCCCTGAAACAGATTAATAGAACAGGACGAGGTACCTGAAACAGATTAATGCAACAGGAGGAGGTCCCTGAAACAGATTAATGCAACAGGACGAGGTCCCTGTAACAGATTATTGCAAGAGGACGAGGTCCCTGAAACAGATGAATACAAAAGGACGAGGTCCCTGTAACAGATTAATGCAACAGGACGAGGTCCCTGTAACAGATTAATGCAATAGGACGAGGTCCCTGAAACAGATTAATACAACAGGACGAGGTCACTGAAACAAATTAATACAACAGGACGAGGTCCCTGAAACAGATTAATACAACAGGATGAGATCCCTGAAACAGATTAATACAACAGGACGAGGTCCCTGAAAGAGATTAATGGAACAGGATGAGGTCCCTGAAACAGATTAATACAAGAGGACGAGATCCCTGAAACAGATAAATACAACAGGACGAGGTCCCTGAAACAGATTAATACAACAGGACGAGGTCCCTGAAACAGATTAATACAAAAGGACGAGGTCCCTGAAACAGATTAATACAACAGGATGACGTCCCTGAAACAGATTAATACAAGAGGACGAGGTCCCTGAAACAGATTAATGCAACAGGAAGAGGTCCCTGAAACAGATTAATACAACAGGACGAGATCCATGAAAAAGATTAATGGAACAGGATGAGGTCCCTGAAACAGATTAATACAAGAGGACGAGATCCCTGAAACAGATAAATACAACAGGACGAGGTCCCTGAAACAGATTAATACAACAGGACGAGGTCCCTGAAACAGATTAATACAAAAGGACGAGGTCCCTGAAACAGATTAATACAACAGGATGACGTCCCTGAAACAGATTAATACAAGAGGACGAGGTCCCTGAAACAGATTAATGCAACAGGATGAGGTCCCTGAAACAGATTAATACAAGAGGACGAAGTCCCTGAAACAGATTAATACAACAGGACGAGGTCCCTGAAACAGATTAATACAACAGGACGAGGTCCATGAAACAGATTAATATAACAGGACGAGGTCCCTGAAACAGGTTAATACAAGAGGACGAGGTCCCTGAAACAGATTAATACAACAGGACGAGGTCCCTGAAACAGATTAATGCAACAGGATGAGGTCCCTGAAACAGATTAATACAAGAAGACCAAGTCCCTGAAACAGATTAATACAACAGGACGAGGTCCCTGAAACAGATTAATACAACAGGACGAGGTCCTTGGAACAGATTAATACACCAGGACGAGGTCCTTTAAACAGATTAATACAAAAGGACGAGGTCCCTAAAGCAGATTAATATAACAGGACGAGGTCCCTGAAACAGATTAATACACCAGGACGAGGTCCCTAAAAGAGATTAGTACAAAAGGACGAAGTCCCTGAAACAGATTAATACAAGAGGACGAGGTCCCAGATACAGAATAATATAACAGGACGTGGTCCCTAAAACAGATTAATAGAACAGGACAAGATACCAGAAACAGATTAATTCAAGAGGATGAGGTCCCAGAAACAGGTTAATACAACAGGACGAGGTCCTTGAAATAGATTAATACAACAGGACGAGGTCCCTGAAACTGATTAATACAACAGGACGAGGTCCCTGAAGCAGGTTAATATGAGAGGACGAGGTCCGTGAAACAGATAAATACAACAGGACGAGGTCCCTGAAACAGATTAATAGAGCCGGACTAGGTCCCTGAAAGAGATTAATACAACAGGATGAGGTCCCTGTAACAGATTAATACAGCAAGACGATGTCCCTGTAACAGATTAATACAACAGGACGAGGTCCCTGAAACAGATTAATACAACAGGACGAGGTCCCTGTAAAAGATTAATACAACAGGACAAGGTCCCTTTAACAGATTAATAGAACAGGACTAGGTCCCTGAAAGAGATTAATACAACAGGATGATGTCCCTGAAACAGATTAATGCAACAGGACGAGGTCCCTGAAACAGATTAATGCAAGAGGACGAGGTCACTGTAACAGATTAATGCAACAGGACGAGGTCCCTGAAACAGATTAATACAACAGGACGAGGTCCCTGAAACATATTAATACAACAGGACGAGGTCCCTGAAAGAGATTAATACAAAAGGACGAGGTCCCTGAAACAGATTAATACAACAGGACGACGTCCCTGAAACAGATTAATGCAACAGGACGAGGTCCATGAAACAGATTAATACAACAGGACGAGGTCCCTGAAACAGATTAATGCAACAGGACGAGGTCCATGAAACAGATTAATACAACAGGACGAGGTCACTGAAACAGATTAATGCAACAGGACGAGGTCCCTGAAACAGATTAATACAACAGGACGAGGTCCCTGAAACAGATTAATGCAACAGGACGAGGTCCCTGAAACAGATTAATGCAACAGGACGAGGTCCCTGAAACAGATTAATACAACAGGACGAGGTCCCTGAAACAGATTAATACAACAGGACGAGGTTACTGAAACAGATTAATGCAACAGGACGAGGTCCCTGAAACAGATTAATACAACAGAACGAGGTCCCTGAAACAGATTAATACAACAGGATGAGATCCCTGAAACAGATTAATACAACAGGACGAGGTCCCTGAAACAGATTAATGCAACAGGACGAGGTCCCTGGAACAGATTATTGCAAGAGGACGAGGTCCCTGAAACAGATGAATACAAAAGGACGAGGTCCCTGTAACAGATTAATGCAACAGGACGAGGTCCCTGAAACAGATTAATGCAACAGGACGAGGTCCATGAAACAGATTAATACAACAGGACGAGGTCACTGAAACAGATTAATGCAACAGGACGAGGTCCCTGAAACAGATTAATACAACAGGACGAGGTCCCTGAAACAGAATATTGCAACAGGACGAGGTCCCTGTATCAGATTAATGCAACAGGACGAGGTCCCTGTAACAGATTAATGCAATAGGACGAGGTCCCTGAAACAGATTAATACAACAGGACGAGGTCCCTGAAACAGATTAATACAACAGGATGAGATCCCTGAAACAGATTAATACAACAGGACGAGGTCCCTGAAACAGATTAATGGAACAGGATGAGGTCCCTGAAACAGATTAATATTAGAGGACGAGATCCCTGAAACAGATTAATGGAACAGGATGAGGTCCCTGAAACAGATTAATACAAGAGGACGAGATCCCTGAAACAGATAAATACAACAGGACGAGGTCCCTGAAACAGATTAATACAACAGGACAAGGTCCCTGAAACAGATTAATGCAGCAGGATGATGTCAGTGAAACATATTAATACAACAGGACGAGGTCCCTGAAACTGATTAATACAACAGGACGAGGTCCCTGAAGCAGATTAATACAAAAGGACGAGGTCCCTGAAACAGATTAATACAACAGGATGACGTCCCTGAAACAGATTAATACAAGAGGACGAGGTCCCTGAAACGGATTAATGCAACAGGAAGAGGTCCCTGAAACTGATTAATACAACAGGACGAGGTCCCTGAAACAGATTAATGGAACAGGATGAGGTCCCTGAAACAGATTAATACAAGAGGACGAGATCCCTGAAACAGATAAATACAACAGGACGAGGTCCCTGAAACAGATTAATACAACAGGACAAGGTCCCTGAAACAGATTAATGCAGCAGGATGATGTCAGTGAAACATATTAATACAACAGGACGAGGTCCCTGAAACTGATTAATACAACAGGACGAGGTCCCTGAAGCAGGTTAATACAAGAGGACGAGGTCCGTGAAACAGATAAATACAACAGGACGAGGTCCCTGAAACAGATTAATAGAGCAGGACTAGGTCCCTGAAAGAGATTAATACAACAGGACGAGGTCCCTGAAACTGATTAAAACAAGAGGACGAGGTCCCTGAAACAGTTTAATACAAGAGGACGAGGTCCGTGAAACAGATAAATACAACAGGACAAGGTCCCTGAAACAGATTAATAGAGCAGGATGATGACCTGTAACAGATTAATACAGCAGGACGATGTCCCTGTAACAGATTAATACAACAGGACGAGGTCCCTGAAACAGATTAATACAACAGGACGAGGTCCCTGTAACAGATTAATACAACAGGATGATGTCCCTGAAACAGATTAATGCAGCAGGACGAGGTCCCTGAAACAGATAAATAGAAGAGGACGAGTTCCGTGTAACAGATTAATGCAACAGGACGAGGTCCCTGTATCAGATTAATACAACAGGATGATGTCCCTGAAACAGGTTAATGCAACAGGACGAGGTCCCTGAAACGGATTAATACAAGAGGACGAGGTCCCTGTAACAGATTAATGCAACAGGACGAGGTCCCTGAAACAGATTAATACAACAGGACGAGATCCCTGAAACAGATTAATAGAACAGGACGAGGTACCTGAAACAGATTAATGCAACAGGACGAGGTCCCTGAAACAGATTAATGCAACAGGACGAGGTCCCTGTAACAGATTATTGCAAGAGGACGAGGTCCCTGAAACAGATGAATACAACAGGACGAGGTCCTTGAAACAGATTAATGCAACAGGACGAGGTCCCTGAAACAGATTAATACAACACGACGAGGTCCCTGAAACAGAATATTGGAACAGGACGAGGTCCCTGTATCAGATTAATGCAACAGGACGAGGTCCCTGTAACAGATTAATGCAATAGGACGAGGTCCCTGTAACAGATTAATACAACAGGATGATGTCCCTGAAACAGATTAATGCAACAGGACTGGTCCCTGAAACAGATAAATAGAAGAGGACGAGTTCCGTGTAACAGATTAATGCAACAGGACGAGGTCCCTGAAACAGATTAATAGAACAGGACGAGGTCCCTGAAACAGATTAATACAACAGGACGATGTCCCTGTAACAGATTAATACAACAGGATGATGTCCCTGAAACAGGTTAATGCAACAGGACGAGCTCCCTGAAACGGATTAATACAAGAGGACGAGGTCCCTGTAACAGATTAATGCAACAGGACGAGGTCCCTGAAACAGATTAATACAACAGGACGAGATCCCTGAAACAGATTAATAGAACAGGACGAGGTACCTGAAACAGATTAATGCAACAGGAGGAGGTCCCTGAAACAGATTAATGCAACAGGACGAGGTCCCTGTAACAGATTATTGCAAGAGGACGAGGTCCCTGAAACAGATGAATACAAAAGGACGAGGTCCCTGTAACAGATTAATGCAACAGGACGAGGTCCCTGTAACAGATTAATGCAATAGGACGAGGTCCCTGAAACAGATTAATACAACAGGACGAGGTCACTGAAACAAATTAATACAACAGGACGAGGTCCCTGAAACAGATTAATACAACAGGATGAGATCCCTGAAACAGATTAATACAACAGGACGAGGTCCCTAAAGCAGATTAATATAACAGGACGAGGTCCCTGAAACAGATTAATACACCAGGACGAGGTCCCTAAAAGAGATTAGTACAAAAGGACGAAGTCCCTGAAACAGATTAATACAAGAGGACGAGGTCCCAGATACAGAATAATATAACAGGACGTGGTCCCTAAAACAGATTAATAGAACAGGACAAGATACCAGAAACAGATTAATTCAAGAGGATGAGGTCCCAGAAACAGGTTAATACAACAGGACGAGGTCCTTGAAATAGATTAATACAACAGGACGAGGTCCCTGAAACTGATTAATACAACAGGACGAGGTCCCTGAAGCAGGTTAATATGAGAGGACGAGGTCCGTGAAACAGATAAATACAACAGGACGAGGTCCCTGAAACAGATTAATAGAGCCGGACTAGGTCCCTGAAAGAGATTAATACAACAGGATGAGGTCCCTGTAACAGATTAATACAGCAAGACGATGTCCCTGTAACAGATTAATACAACAGGACGAGGTCCCTGAAACAGATTAATACAACAGGACGAGGTCCCTGTAAAAGATTAATACAACAGGACAAGGTCCCTTTAACAGATTAATAGAACAGGACTAGGTCCCTGAAAGAGATTAATACAACAGGATGATGTCCCTGAAACAGATTAATGCAACAGGACGAGGTCCCTGAAACAGATTAATGCAAGAGGACGAGGTCACTGTAACAGATTAATGCAACAGGACGAGGTCCCTGAAACAGATTAATACAACAGGACGAGGTCCCTGAAACATATTAATACAACAGGACGAGGTCCCTGAAAGAGATTAATACAAAAGGACGAGGTCCCTGAAACAGATTAATACAACAGGACGACGTCCCTGAAACAGATTAATGCAACAGGACGAGGTCCATGAAACAGATTAATACAACAGGACGAGGTCCCTGAAACAGATTAATGCAACAGGACGAGGTCCATGAAACAGATTAATACAACAGGACGAGGTCACTGAAACAGATTAATGCAACAGGACGAGGTCCCTGAAACAGATTAATACAACAGGACGAGGTCCCTGAAACAGATTAATGCAACAGGACGAGGTCCCTGAAACAGATTAATGCAACAGGACGAGGTCCCTGAAACAGATTAATACAACAGGACGAGGTCCCTGAAACAGATTAATACAACAGGACGAGGTTACTGAAACAGATTAATGCAACAGGACGAGGTCCCTGAAACAGATTAATACAACAGAACGAGGTCCCTGAAACAGATTAATACAACAGGATGAGATCCCTGAAACAGATTAATACAACAGGACGAGGTCCCTGAAACAGATTAATGCAACAGGACGAGGTCCCTGGAACAGATTATTGCAAGAGGACGAGGTCCCTGAAACAGATGAATACAAAAGGACGAGGTCCCTGTAACAGATTAATGCAACAGGACGAGGTCCCTGAAACAGATTAATGCAACAGGACGAGGTCCATGAAACAGATTAATACAACAGGACGAGGTCACTGAAACAGATTAATGCAACAGGACGAGGTCCCTGAAACAGATTAATACAACAGGACGAGGTCCCTGAAACAGAATATTGCAACAGGACGAGGTCCCTGTATCAGATTAATGCAACAGGACGAGGTCCCTGTAACAGATTAATGCAATAGGACGAGGTC
This sequence comes from Narcine bancroftii, assembly GCF_036971445.1. NCBI lineage: Eukaryota > Metazoa > Chordata > Chondrichthyes > Torpediniformes > Narcinidae > Narcine > Narcine bancroftii. Next base: position 7,982,071 of record NC_091470.1, on the reverse strand, counting down.
CCTGAAACAGATTAATACAACAGGACGAGGTCCCTGAAACAGATTAATACAACAGGATGAGATCCCTGAAACAGATTAATACAACAGGACGAGGTCCCTGAAACAGATTAATGGAACAGGATGAGGTCCCTGAAACAGATTAATATTAGAGGACGAGATCCCTGAAACAGATTAATGGAACAGGATGAGGTCCCTGAAACAGATTAATACAAGAGGACGAGATCCCTGAAACAGATAAATACAACAGGACGAGGTCCCTGAAACAGATTAATACAACAGGACAAGGTCCCTGAAACAGATTAATGCAGCAGGATGATGTCAGTGAAACATATTAATACAACAGGACGAGGTCCCTGAAACTGATTAATACAACAGGACGAGGTCCCTGAAGCAGATTAATACAAAAGGACGAGGTCCCTGAAACAGATTAATACAACAGGATGACGTCCCTGAAACAGATTAATACAAGAGGACGAGGTCCCTGAAACGGATTAATGCAACAGGAAGAGGTCCCTGAAACTGATTAATACAACAGGACGAGGTCCCTGAAACAGATTAATGGAACAGGATGAGGTCCCTGAAACAGATTAATACAAGAGGACGAGATCCCTGAAACAGATAAATACAACAGGACGAGGTCCCTGAAACAGATTAATACAACAGGACAAGGTCCCTGAAACAGATTAATGCAGCAGGATGATGTCAGTGAAACATATTAATACAACAGGACGAGGTCCCTGAAACTGATTAATACAACAGGACGAGGTCCCTGAAGCAGGTTAATACAAGAGGACGAGGTCCGTGAAACAGATAAATACAACAGGACGAGGTCCCTGAAACAGATTAATAGAGCAGGACTAGGTCCCTGAAAGAGATTAATACAACAGGACGAGGTCCCTGAAACTGATTAAAACAAGAGGACGAGGTCCCTGAAACAGTTTAATACAAGAGGACGAGGTCCGTGAAACAGATAAATACAACAGGACAAGGTCCCTGAAACAGATTAATAGAGCAGGATGATGACCTGTAACAGATTAATACAGCAGGACGATGTCCCTGTAACAGATTAATACAACAGGACGAGGTCCCTGAAACAGATTAATACAACAGGACGAGGTCCCTGTAACAGATTAATACAACAGGATGATGTCCCTGAAACAGATTAATGCAGCAGGACGAGGTCCCTGAAACAGATAAATAGAAGAGGACGAGTTCCGTGTAACAGATTAATGCAACAGGACGAGGTCCCTGTATCAGATTAATACAACAGGATGATGTCCCTGAAACAGGTTAATGCAACAGGACGAGGTCCCTGAAACGGATTAATACAAGAGGACGAGGTCCCTGTAACAGATTAATGCAACAGGACGAGGTCCCTGAAACAGATTAATACAACAGGACGAGATCCCTGAAACAGATTAATAGAACAGGACGAGGTACCTGAAACAGATTAATGCAACAGGACGAGGTCCCTGAAACAGATTAATGCAACAGGACGAGGTCCCTGTAACAGATTATTGCAAGAGGACGAGGTCCCTGAAACAGATGAATACAACAGGACGAGGTCCTTGAAACAGATTAATGCAACAGGACGAGGTCCCTGAAACAGATTAATACAACACGACGAGGTCCCTGAAACAGAATATTGGAACAGGACGAGGTCCCTGTATCAGATTAATGCAACAGGACGAGGTCCCTGTAACAGATTAATGCAATAGGACGAGGTCCCTGTAACAGATTAATACAACAGGATGATGTCCCTGAAACAGATTAATGCAACAGGACTGGTCCCTGAAACAGATAAATAGAAGAGGACGAGTTCCGTGTAACAGATTAATGCAACAGGACGAGGTCCCTGAAACAGATTAATAGAACAGGACGAGGTCCCTGAAACAGATTAATACAACAGGACGATGTCCCTGTAACAGATTAATACAACAGGATGATGTCCCTGAAACAGGTTAATGCAACAGGACGAGCTCCCTGAAACGGATTAATACAAGAGGACGAGGTCCCTGTAACAGATTAATGCAACAGGACGAGGTCCCTGAAACAGATTAATACAACAGGACGAGATCCCTGAAACAGATTAATAGAACAGGACGAGGTACCTGAAACAGATTAATGCAACAGGAGGAGGTCCCTGAAACAGATTAATGCAACAGGACGAGGTCCCTGTAACAGATTATTGCAAGAGGACGAGGTCCCTGAAACAGATGAATACAAAAGGACGAGGTCCCTGTAACAGATTAATGCAACAGGACGAGGTCCCTGTAACAGATTAATGCAATAGGACGAGGTCCCTGAAACAGATTAATACAACAGGACGAGGTCACTGAAACAAATTAATACAACAGGACGAGGTCCCTGAAACAGATTAATACAACAGGATGAGATCCCTGAAACAGATTAATACAACAGGACGAGGTCCCTGAAAGAGATTAATGGAACAGGATGAGGTCCCTGAAACAGATTAATACAAGAGGACGAGATCCCTGAAACAGATAAATACAACAGGACGAGGTCCCTGAAACAGATTAATACAACAGGACGAGGTCCCTGAAACAGATTAATACAAAAGGACGAGGTCCCTGAAACAGATTAATACAACAGGATGACGTCCCTGAAACAGATTAATACAAGAGGACGAGGTCCCTGAAACAGATTAATGCAACAGGAAGAGGTCCCTGAAACAGATTAATACAACAGGACGAGATCCATGAAAAAGATTAATGGAACAGGATGAGGTCCCTGAAACAGATTAATACAAGAGGACGAGATCCCTGAAACAGATAAATACAACAGGACGAGGTCCCTGAAACAGATTAATACAACAGGACGAGGTCCCTGAAACAGATTAATACAAAAGGACGAGGTCCCTGAAACAGATTAATACAACAGGATGACGTCCCTGAAACAGATTAATACAAAAGGACGAGGTCCCTGAAACAGATTAATGCAACAGGATGAGGTCCCTGAAACAGATTAATACAAGAGGACGAAGTCCCTGAAACAGATTAATACAACAGGACGAGGTCCCTGAAACAGATTAATACAACAGGACGAGGTCCATGAAACAGATTAATATAACAGGACGAGGTCCCTGAAACAGGTTAATACAAGAGGACGAGGTCCCTGAAACAGATTAATACAACAGGACGAGGTCCCTGAAACAGATTAATGCAACAGGATGAGGTCCCTGAAACAGATTAATACAAGAAGACCAAGTCCCTGAAACAGATTAATACAACAGGACGAGGTCCCTGAAACAGATTAATACAACAGGACGAGGTCCTTGGAACAGATTAATACACCAGGACGAGGTCCTTTAAACAGATTAATACAAAAGGACGAGGTCCCTAAAGCAGATTAATATAACAGGACGAGGTCCCTGAAACAGATTAATACACCAGGACGAGGTCCCTAAAAGAGATTAGTACAAAAGGACGAAGTCCCTGAAACAGATTAATACAAGAGGACGAGGTCCCAGATACAGAATAATATAACAGGACGTGGTCCCTAAAACAGATTAATAGAACAGGACAAGATACCAGAAACAGATTAATTCAAGAGGATGAGGTCCCAGAAACAGGTTAATACAACAGGACGAGGTCCTTGAAATAGATTAATACAACAGGACGAGGTCCCTGAAACTGATTAATACAACAGGACGAGGTCCCTGAAGCAGGTTAATATGAGAGGACGAGGTCCGTGAAACAGATAAATACAACAGGACGAGGTCCCTGAAACAGATTAATAGAGCCGGACTAGGTCCCTGAAAGAGATTAATACAACAGGATGAGGTCCCTGTAACAGATTAATACAGCAAGACGATGTCCCTGTAACAGATTAATACAACAGGACGAGGTCCCTGAAACAGATTAATACAACAGGACGAGGTCCCTGTAAAAGATTAATACAACAGGACAAGGTCCCTTTAACAGATTAATAGAACAGGACTAGGTCCCTGAAAGAGATTAATACAACAGGATGATGTCCCTGAAACAGATTAATGCAACAGGACGAGGTCCCTGAAACAGATTAATGCAAGAGGACGAGGTCACTGTAACAGATTAATGCAACAGGACGAGGTCCCTGAAACAGATTAATACAACAGGACGAGGTCCCTGAAACATATTAATACAACAGGACGAGGTCCCTGAAAGAGATTAATACAAAAGGACGAGGTCCCTGAAACAGATTAATACAACAGGACGACGTCCCTGAAACAGATTAATGCAACAGGACGAGGTCCATGAAACAGATTAATACAACAGGACGAGGTCCCTGAAACAGATTAATGCAACAGGACGAGGTCCATGAAACAGATTAATACAACAGGACGAGGTCACTGAAACAGATTAATGCAACAGGACGAGGTCCCTGAAACAGATTAATACAACAGGACGAGGTCCCTGAAACAGATTAATGCAACAGGACGAGGTCCCTGAAACAGATTAATGCAACAGGACGAGGTCCCTGAAACAGATTAATACAACAGGACGAGGTCCCTGAAACAGATTAATACAACAGGACGAGGTTACTGAAACAGATTAATGCAACAGGACGAGGTCCCTGAAACAGATTAATACAACAGAACGAGGTCCCTGAAACAGATTAATACAACAGGATGAGATCCCTGAAACAGATTAATACAACAGGACGAGGTCCCTGAAACAGATTAATGCAACAGGACGAGGTCCCTGGAACAGATTATTGCAAGAGGACGAGGTCCCTGAAACAGATGAATACAAAAGGACGAGGTCCCTGTAACAGATTAATGCAACAGGACGAGGTCCCTGAAACAGATTAATGCAACAGGACGAGGTCCATGAAACAGATTAATACAACAGGACGAGGTCCCTGAAACAGAATATTGCAACAGGACGAGGTCCCTGTATCAGATTAATGCAACAGGACGAGGTCCCTGTAACAGATTAATGCAATAGGACGAGGTCCCTGAAACAGATTAATACAACAGGACGAGGTCCCTGAAACAGATTAATACAACAGGATGAGATCCCTGAAACAGATTAATACAACAGGACGAGGTCCCTGAAACAGATTAATGGAACAGGATGAGGTCCCTGAAACAGATTAATATTAGAGGACGAGATCCCTGAAACAGATTAATGGAACAGGATGAGGTCCCTGAAACAGATTAATACAAGAGGACGAGATCCCTGAAACAGATAAATACAACAGGACGAGGTCCCTGAAACAGATTAATACAACAGGACAAGGTCCCTGAAACAGATTAATGCAGCAGGATGATGTCAGTGAAACATATTAATACAACAGGACGAGGTCCCTGAAACTGATTAATACAACAGGACGAGGTCCCTGAAGCAGATTAATACAAAAGGACGAGGTCCCTGAAACAGATTAATACAACAGGATGACGTCCCTGAAACAGATTAATACAAGAGGACGAGGTCCCTGAAACGGATTAATGCAACAGGAAGAGGTCCCTGAAACTGATTAATACAACAGGACGAGGTCCCTGAAACAGATTAATGGAACAGGATGAGGTCCCTGAAACAGATTAATACAAGAGGACGAGATCCCTGAAACAGATAAATACAACAGGACGAGGTCCCTGAAACAGATTAATACAACAGGACAAGGTCCCTGAAACAGATTAATGCAGCAGGATGATGTCAGTGAAACATATTAATACAACAGGACGAGGTCCCTGAAACTGATTAATACAACAGGACGAGGTCCCTGAAGCAGGTTAATACAAGAGGACGAGGTCCGTGAAACAGATAAATACAACAGGACGAGGTCCCTGAAACAGATTAATAGAGCAGGACTAGGTCCCTGAAAGAGATTAATACAACAGGACGAGGTCCCTGAAACTGATTAAAACAAGAGGACGAGGTCCCTGAAACAGTTTAATACAAGAGGACGAGGTCCGTGAAACAGATAAATACAACAGGACAAGGTCCCTGAAACAGATTAATAGAGCAGGATGATGACCTGTAACAGATTAATACAACAGGACGAGGTCCCTGAAACAGATTAATACAACAGGACGAGGTCCCTGTAACAGATTAATACAACAGGATGATGTCCCTGAAACAGATTAATGCAGCAGGACGAGGTCCCTGAAACAGATAAATAGAAGAGGACGAGTTCCGTGTAACAGATTAATGCAACAGGACGAGGTCCCTGTATCAGATTAATACAACAGGATGATGTCCCTGAAACAGGTTAATGCAACAGGACGAGGTCCCTGAAACGGATTAATACAAGAGGACGAGGTCCCTGTAACAGATTAATGCAACAGGACGAGGTCCCTGAAACAGATTAATACAACAGGACGAGATCCCTGAAACAGATTAATAGAACAGGACGAGGTACCTGAAACAGATTAATGCAACAGGACGAGGTCCCTGAAACAGATTAATGCAACAGGACGAGGTCCCTGTAACAGATTATTGCAAGAGGACGAGGTCCCTGAAACAGATGAATACAACAGGACGAGGTCCTTGAAACAGATTAATGCAACAGGACGAGGTCCCTGAAACAGATTAATACAACACGACGAGGTCCCTGAAACAGAATATTGGAACAGGACGAGGTCCCTGTATCAGATTAATGCAACAGGACGAGGTCCCTGTAACAGATTAATGCAATAGGACGAGGTCCCTGAAACAGATTAATACAACAGGACGAGGTCACTTAAACAGATTAATACAACAGGACGAGGTCCCTGAAACAGATTAATACAACAGGATGAGATCCCTGAAACAGATTAATACAACAGGACGAGGTCCCTGAAACAGATTAATGGAACAGGATGAGGTCCCTGAAACTGATTAATACAAGAGGACGAGATCCCTGAAACAGATAAATACAACAGGACGAGGTCCCTGAAACAGATTAATACAACAGGACGAGGTCCCTGAAACAGATTAATACAAAAGGACGAGGTCCCTGAAACAGATTAATACAACAGGATGACGTCCCTGAAACAGATTAATACAAGAGGACGAGGTCCCTGAAACAGATTAATGCAACAGGAAGAGGTCCCTGAAACAGATTAATACAACAGGACGAGGTCCCTGAAACAGATTAATGGAACAGGATGAGGTCCCTGAAACAGATTAATACAAGAGGACGAGATCCCTGAAACAGATAAATACAACAGGACGAGGTCCCTGAAACAGATTAATACAACAGGACGAGGTCCCTGAAACAGATTAATACAAAAGGACGAGGTCCCTGAAACAGATTAATACAACAGGATGACGTCCCTGAAACAGATTAATACAAGAGGACGAGGTCCCTGAAACAGATTAATGCAACAGGATGAGGTCCCTGAAACAGATTAATACAAGAGGACGAAGTCCCTGAAACAGATTAATACAACAGGACGAAGTCCCTGAAACAGATTAATACACCAGGACGAGGTCCCTAAAAGAGATTAATACAAAAGGACGAAGTCCCTGAAACAGATTAATACAAGAGGACGAGGTCCCAGAAACAGAATAATATAACAGGACGTGGTCCCTAAAACAGATTAATAGAACAGGACAAGATACCAGAAACAGATTAATTCAAGAGGATGAGGTCCCAGAAACAGGTTAATACAACAGGACGAGGTCCTTGAAATAGATTAATACAACAGGACGATGTTTCTGAAACAGATTAATACAACAGGACGACGTCCCTGAAACAGATTAATACAAGAGGACGATGTTTCTGAAACAGATTAATATAACAGGACGACGTCCCTGAAACAGATTAATACAGCAGGACGAGGTCCCTGAAACAGATTAATGCAGCAGGATGATGTGAGTGAAACAGATTAATACAACAGGACGAGGTCCCTGAAACTGATTAATACAACAGGACGAGGTCCCTGAAGCAGGTTAATACAAGACGACGAGGTCCGTGAAACAGATAAATACAACAGGACGAGGTCCCTGAAACAGATTAATAGAGCAGGACTAGGTCCCTGAAAGAGATTAATACAACAGGATGAGGTCCCTGTAACAGATTAATACAGCAGGACGATGTCCCTGTAACAGATTAATACAACAGGACGAGGTCCCTGAAACAGATTAATACAACAGGACGAGGTCCCTGTAACAGATTAATACAACAGGACAAGGTCCCTTTAACAGATTAATAGAACAGGACTAGGTCCCTGAAAGAGATTAATACAACAGGATGATGTCCCTGAAACAGATTAATGCAACAGGACGAGGTCCCTGAAACAGATTAATACAAGAGGACGAGGTCCCTGAAACAGATTAATACAACAGGACGAGGTCCCTGAAACAGATTAATACAACAGGACGAGGTCCCTGAAAGAGATTAATACAAAAGGACGAGGTCCCTGAAACAGATTAATACAACAGGACGAGGTCCCTGAAACAGATTAATACAACAGGACGAGGTCCCTGAAACTGATTAATACAAGAGGACGAGGTCCATGAAACAGATTAATATAACAGGACGAGGTCCCTGAAACAGGTTAATACAAGAGGACGAGGTCCCTGAAACAGATTAATGCAAATGGACGAGGTCCCTGAAACAGATTAATACAACAGGACGAGGTCCCTGAAACAGATTAATACAACAGGACGAGGTCCATGAAACAGATTAATATAAAAGGACGAGGTCCCTGAAACAGGTTAATACAAGAGGACGAGGTCCCTGAAACAGATTAATACAACAGGACGAGGTCCGAGAAACAGATTAACACAACAGGACGAGGTCCGTGTAACAGATTAATATAACAGGACGAGGTCCCTGAAACAGGTTAATACAACATGACGAGGTCCCTGAAACAGATTAATACAAGGGGACGAGGTCCCTGAAACAGATTAATACAACAGGACGAGGTCCATTAAACAGATTAATAGAACAGGACGATGTCCCTGAAACAGATTAATGCAATAGGACGAGATCCCTGAAACAGATAAATACAACAGGACGAGGTCCCTGAAACAGATTAATACAACAGGACGAGGTCCCTGAAACAGATTAATACAAAAGGACGAGGTCCCTGAAACAGATTAATACAACAGGATGACGTCCCTGAAACAGATTAATACAAGAGGACGAGGTCCCTGAAACAGATTAATACAAGAGGAAGAAGTCCCTTAAACAGATTAATACAACAGGACGAAGTCCCTGAAACAGATTAATACACCAGGACGAGGTCCCAGAAACAGAATAATATAACAGGACGTGGTCCCTAAAACAGATTAATAGAACAGGACAAGATACCAGAAACAGATTAATTCAAGAGGATGAGGTCCCAGAAACAGGTTAATACAACAGGACGAGGTCCTTGAAATAGATTAATACAACAGGACGATGTTTCTGAAACAGATTAATACAACAGGACGACGTCCCTGAAACTGATTAATACAAGAGGACGATGTTTCTGAAACAGATTAATACAACAGGACGACGTCCCTGAAACAGATTAATGCAGCAGGATGATGTCAGTGAAACAGATTAATACAACAGGACGAGGTCCCTGAAACTGATTAATACAACAGGACGAGGTCCCTGAAACAGATTAATAGAGTAGGACTAGGTCCCTGAAAGAGATTAATACAACAGGATGAGGTCCCTGTAACAGATTAATACAGCAGGACGATGTCCCTGTAACAGATTAATACAACAGGACGAGGTCCCTGAAACAGATTAATACAACAGGACGAGGTCCCTGTAACAGATTAATACAACAGGACAAGGTCCCTTTAACAGATTAATAGAACAGGACTAGGTCCCTGAAAGAGATTAATACAACAGGATGATGTCCCTGAAACAGATTAATGCAACAGGACGAGGTCCCTGAAACAGATTAATACAAGAGGACGAGGTCCCTGAAAGAGATTAATACAAAAGGACGAGGTCCCTGAAACAGATTAATACAACAGGACGAGGTCCCTGAAACAGATTAATACAACAGGACGAGGTCCCTGAAACTGATTAATACAAGAGGACGAGGTCCCTGAAACAGATTAATACAACAGGACGAGGTCACTGTAACAGATTAATACAACAGGATGATGTCCCTGAAACAGATTAATGCAACAGGACGAGGTCCCTGAAACAGATTAATACAAGAGGACGAGGTCACTGTAACAGATTAATACAACAGGACGAGGTCCCTGAAACAGATTAATACAAGAGGACGAGGTTCGTGTAACAGATTAATATAACAGGACGAGGTCCCTGAAACAGGTTAATACAACATGACGAGGTCCCTGGAACAGATTAATACACCAGGACGAGGTCCTTGAAACAGATTAATACAAAAGGACGAGGTCCCTAAAACAGATTAATATAACAGGACGAGGTCCCTAAAAGAGATTAATACAAAAGGACGAAGTTCCTGAAACAGATTAATACAAGAGGACGAGGTCCCAGAAACAGAATAATATAACAGGACGTGGTCCCTAAAACAGATTAATAGAACAGGACAAGATACCAGAAACAGATTAATTCAAGAGGATGAGGTCCCAGAAACAGGTTAATACAACAGGACGAGGTCCTTGAAATAGATTAATACAACAGGACGATGTTTCTGAAACAGATTAATACAACAGGACGACGTCCCTGAAACAGATTAATACAAGAGGACGAGGTCCCTGAAACTGATTAATACAACAGGACGAGGTCCCTGAAACAGATTAATAGAGCAGGACTAGGTCCCTGAAAGAGATTAATACAACAGGACGAGGTCCCTGAAACAGATTAATACAACGGGACGAGGTCCCTGTAACAGATTTATACAAGAGGACGAGGTCCCTGAAACAGATTAATACAAGAGGACGAGGTTCCTGAAACAGATTAATACAACAGGATGAGGTCCTTGAAACAGATTAATAACACAGGACGAGCTCTCTGAAACAGATTAATGCAACAGGACGAGGTCCCTGAAACAGATTAATACAAGAGGACGAGATCCCTGAAACAGATAAATACAACAGGACGAGGTCCCTGAAACAGATTAATACAAAAGGACGAGGTCCCTGAAACAGATTAATACAACAGGACGAGGTCCCTGAAACAGATTTATACAACAGGACGAGGTCCCTGAAACTGATTAATACAAGAGGACAAGGGCCCTGAAACAGATTAATAGAAGAGGACGAGGTCCGTGAAACAGATAAATACAACAGGACGAGGTCCCTGAAACAGATTAATAGAGCAGGATGAGGACCTGTAACAGATTAATACAACAGGACAAGGTCCCTGTAACAGATTAATGCAACAGGACGAGGTCCCTGAAACAGATTAATGCAACAGGACGAGGTCCCTGTAACAGATTATTGCAAGAGGACGAGGTCCCTGAAACAGATGAATACAAAAGGACGAGGTCCCTGTAACAGATTAATGCAACAGGACGAGGTCCTTGAAACAGATTAATGCAACAGGACGAGGTCCATGAAACAGATTAATACAACAGGACGAGGTCACTGAAACAGATTAATGCAACAGGACGAGGTCCCTGAAACAGATTAATACAACACGACGAGGTCCCTGAAACAGAATATTGCAACAGGACGAGGTCCCTGTATCAGATTAATGCAACAGGACGAGGTCCTTGTAACTGATTAATGCAATAGGACGAGGTCCCTGAAACAGATTAATACAACAGGACGAGGTCACTTAAACAGATTAATACAACAGGACGAGGTCCCTGAAACAGATTAATACAAAAGGACGAGGTCCCTGAAACAGATTATTACAACAGGATGACGTCCCTGAAACAGATTAATACAAGAGGACGAGGTCCCTGAAACAGATTAATGCAACAGGAAGAGGTCCCTGAAACAGATTAATACAACAGGACGAGGTCCCTGAAACAGATTAATGGAACAGGATGAGGTCCCTGAAACAGATTAATACAAGAGGACGAGATCCCTGAAACAGATAAATACAAGAGGACGAGGTCCCTGAAACAGATTAATACAACAGGACGAGGTCCCTGAAACAGATTAATGCAGCAGGATGATGTCAGTGAAACAGATTAATACAACAGGACGAGGTCCCTGAAACTGATTAATACAACAGGACGAGGTCCCTGAAGCAGGTTAATAGAAGAGGACGAGGTCCGTGAAACAGATAAATACAACAGGACGAGGTCCCTGAAACAGATTAATAGAGCAGGACTAGGTCCCTGAAAGAGATTAATACAACAGGATGAGGTCCCTGTAACAGATTAATACAACAGGACAAGGTCCCTTTAACAGATTAATAGAACAGGACTAGGTCCCTGAAAGAGATTAATACAACAGGATGACGTCCCTGAAACAGATTAATGCAACAGGACGAGGTCCCTGAAACAGATTAATACAAGAGGACGAGGTCATTGTAACAGATTAATGCAACAGGACGAGGTCCCAGAAACAGATTAATACAAGAGGACGAGGTTCGTGTAACAGATTAATATAACAGGACGAGGTCCCTGAAACAGGTTAATACAACATGACGAGGTCCCTGGAACAGATTAATACACCAGGACGAGGTCCTTGAAACAGATTAATACAAAAGGACGAGGTCCCTAAAACAGATTAATATAACAGGACGAGGTCCCTGAAACAGATTAATACACCAGGACGAGGTCCCTAAAAGAGATTAATACAAAAGGACGAAGTCCCTGAAACAGATTAATACAAGAGGACGAGGTCCCAGAAACAGATTAATATAACAGGACGAGGTCCCTGAAACAGGTTAATACAACAGGATGAGGTCCCTGTAACAGATTAATACAGCAAGACGATGTCCCTGTAACAGATTAATACAACAGGACGAGGTCCCTGAAAAAGATTAATACAACAGGACGAGGTCCCTGTAACAGATTAATACAACAGGACAAGGTCCCTTTAACAGATTAATAGAACAGGACTAGGTCCCTGAAAGAGATTAATACAACAGGATGAGGTCCCTGTAACAGATTAATACAGCAAGACGATGTCCCTGTAACAGATTAATACAACAGGACGAGGTCCCTGTAACAGATTAATGCAACAGGACGAGGTCCATGAAACATATTAATACAACAGGACGAGGTCCCTGAAACAGAATATTGCAACAGGACGAGGACCCTGAAACAGATTAATACAACAGGATGAGGTCCCTGTAACGGATTAATGCAACAGGACGAGGTCCCTGATACAGATTAATACAAGAGGACGTGATCCCTGAAACAGATATATACAACAGGACGAGGTCCCTGAAACAGATTAATACAACAGGACGAGATCCCTGAAACAGATTAATAGAACAGGACGAGGTACCTGAAACAGATAAATACAACAGGACAAGGTCCCTGAAACAGATTAATAGAGCAGGATGAGGACCTGTAACAGATTAATACAGCAGGACGATGTCCCTGTAACAGATTAATACAACAGGACGAGGTCCCTGAAACAGATTAATACAACAGGACGAGGACCCTGTAACAGATTAATACAACAGGATGATGTCCCTGAAACAGATTAATGCAACAGGACGAGGTCCCTGAAACGGATTAATACAAGAGGACGAGGTACCTGTAACAGATTAATGCAACAGGACGAGGTCCCTGAAACAGATTAATACAACAGGACGAGATCCCTGAAACAGATTAATAGAACAGGACGAGGTACCTGAAACAGATTAATGCAACAGGACGAGGTCCCTGAAACAGATTAATGCAACAGGACGAGGTATCTGGAACAGATTCTTGCAAGAGGACGAGGTCCCTGAAACAGATGAATACAAAAGGACGAGGTCCCTGTAACAGATTAATGTAACAGGACGAGGTCCCTGAAACAGATTAATACAACAGGACGAGGTCCCTGAAACAGAATATTGCAACAGGACGAGGTCCCTGTATCAGATTAATGCAACAGGACGAGGTCCCTGTAACAGATTAATACAACAGGACGAGGTCCCTGAAACAGAATATTGCAACAGGACGAGGTCCCTGTATCAGATTAATGCAACAGGACGAGGTCCATGAAACAGGTTAATACAACAGGACGAGGTCACTGAAACAGATTAATGCAACAGGACGAGGTCCCTGAAACAGATTAATACAACAGGACGAGGTCCCTGAAACAGAATATTGCAACAGGACGAGGTCCCTGAAACAGATTAATACAACAGGATGAGATCCCTGAAACAGATTAATACAACAGGACGAGGTCACTGAAACAGATTAATACAACAGGAAGAGGTCCCTGAAACAGATTAATACAACAGGACGAGGTCCCTGAAACAGATTAATACAACAGGATGAGATCCCTGAAACAGATTAATACAACAGGACGAGGTCCCTGAAACAGATTAATGGAACAGGATGAGGTCCCTGAAACAGATTAATATTAGAGGACGAGATCCCTGAAACAGATAAATACAACAGGACGAGGTCCCTGAAACAGATTAATACAACAGGACGAGGTCCCTGAAACAGATTAATACAAAAGGACGAGGTCCCTGAAACAGATTAATACAACAGGATGACGTCCCTGAAACAGATTAATACAAGAGGACGAGGTCCCTGAAACAGATTAATGCAACAGGAAGAGGTCCCTGAAACTGATTAATACAACAGGACGAGGTCCCTGAAACAGATTAATGGAACAGGATGAGGTCCCTGAAACAGATTAATACAAGAGGACGAGATTCCTGAAACAGATAAATACAACAGGACGAGGTCCCTGAAACAGATTAATACAACAGGACGAGGTCCCTGAAACAGATTAATGCAGCAGGATGATGTCAGTGAAACATATTAATACAACAGGACGAGGTCCCTGAAACTGATTAATACAACAGGACGAGGTCCCTGAAGCAGGTTAATACAAGAGGACGAGGTCCGTGAAACAGATAAATACAACAGGACGAAGTCCCTGAAACAGATTAATAGAGCAGGACGAGGTCCCTGAAAGAGATTAATACAACAGGATGAGGTCCCTGTAACAGATTAATACAACAGGACAAGATCCCTTTAACAGATTAATAGAACAGGACTAGGTCCCTGAAAGAGATTAATACAACAGGATGATGTCCCTGAAACAGATTAATGCAACAGGACGAGGTCCCTGAAACAGATTAATACAAGAGGACGAGGTCACTGTAACAGATTAATGCAACAGGACGAGGTCCCTGAAACAGATTAATACAACAGGACGAGGTCCCTGAAACAGGTTAATACAAGAGGACGAGGTCCCTGAAACAGATTAATACAACAGGACGAGGTCCCAGAAACAGATTAATACAAGAGGACGAGGTTCGTGTAATAGATTAATATAACAGGACGAGGTCCCTGAAACAGGTTAATACAACATGACGAGGTCCCTGGAACAGATTAATACACCAGGACGAGGTCCTTGAAACAGATTAATACAAAAGGACGAGGTCCCTAAAACAGATTAACATAACAGGACGAGGTCCCTGGAACAGATTAATACACCAGGACGAGGTCCCTGAAAGAGATTAATACAAAAGGACGAGGTCCCTGAAACAGATTAATACAACAGGACGAGGTCCCTGAAACAGATTAATACAACAGGACGAGGTCCCTGAAACTGATTAATACAAGAGGACGAGGTCCCTGAAACAGATTAATACAACAGGACGAGGTCACTGTAACAGATTAATACAACAGGATGATGTCCCTGAAACAGATTAATGCAACAGGACGAGGTCCCTGAAACAGATTAATACAAGAGGACGAGGTCACTGTAACAGATTAATACAACAGGACGAGGTCCCTGAAACAGATTAATACAAGAGGACGAGGTTCGTGTAACAGATTAATATAACAGGACGAGGTCCCTGAAACAGGTTAATACAACATGACGAGGTCCCTGGAACAGATTAATACACCAGGACGAGGTCCTTGAAACAGATTAATACAAAAGGACGAGGTCCCTAAAACAGATTAATATAACAGGACGAGGTCCCTAAAAGAGATTAATACAAAAGGACGAAGTTCCTGAAACAGATTAATACAAGAGGACGAGGTCCCAGAAACAGAATAATATAACAGGACGTGGTCCCTAAAACAGATTAATAGAACAGGACAAGATACCAGAAACAGATTAATTCAAGAGGATGAGGTCCCAGAAACAGGTTAATACAACAGGACGAGGTCCTTGAAATAGATTAATACAACAGGACGATGTTTCTGAAACAGATTAATACAACAGGACGACGTCCCTGAAACAGATTAATACAAGAGGACGAGGTCCCTGAAACTGATTAATACAACAGGACGAGGTCCCTGAAACAGATTAATAGAGCAGGACTAGGTCCCTGAAAGAGATTAATACAACAGGACGAGGTCCCTGAAACAGATTAATACAACGGGACGTGGTCCCTGTAACAGATTTATACAAGAGGACGAGGTCCCTGAAACAGATTAATACAAGAGGACGAGGTTCCTGAAACAGATTAATACAACAGGATGAGGTCCTTGAAACAGATTAATAACACAGGACGAGCTCTCTGAAACAGATTAATGCAACAGGACGAGGTCCCTGAAACAGATTAATACAAGAGGACGAGATCCCTGAAACAGATAAATACAACAGGACGAGGTCCCTGAAACAGATTAATACAAAAGGACGAGGTCCCTGAAACAGATTAATACAACAGGACGAGGTCCCTGAAACTGATTAATACAAGAGGACAAGGGCCCTGAAACAGATTAATAGAAGAGGACGAGGTCCGTGAAACAGATAAATACAACAGGACGAGGTCCCTGAAACAGATTAATAGAGCAGGATGAGGACCTGTAACAGATTAATACAACAGGACAAGGTCCCTGTAACAGATTAATGCAACAGGACGAGGTCCCTGAAACAGATTAATGCAACAGGACGAGGTCCCTGTAACAGATTATTGCAAGAGGACGAGGTCCCTGAAACAGATGAATACAAAAGGACGAGGTCCCTGTAACAGATTAATGCAACAGGACGAGGTCCTTGAAACAGATTAATGCAACAGGACGAGGTCCATGAAACAGATTAATACAACAGGACGAGGTCACTGAAACAGATTAATGCAACAGGACGAGGTCCCTGAAACAGATTAATACAACACGACGAGGTCCCTGAAACAGAATATTGCAACAGGACGAGGTCCCTGTATCAGATTAATGCAACAGGACGAGGTCCTTGTAACTGATTAATGCAATAGGACGAGGTCCCTGAAACAGATTAATACAACAGGACGAGGTCACTTAAACAGATTAATACAACAGGACGAGGTCCCTGAAACAGATTAATACAAAAGGACGAGGTCCCTGAAACAGATTATTACAACAGGATGACGTCCCTGAAACAGATTAATACAAGAGGACGAGGTCCCTGAAACAGATTAATGCAACAGGAAGAGGTCCCTGAAACAGATTAATACAACAGGACGAGGTCCCTGAAACAGATTAATGGAACAGGATGAGGTCCCTGAAACAGATTAATACAAGAGGACGAGATCCCTGAAACAGATAAATACAAGAGGACGAGGTCCCTGAAACAGATTAATACAACAGGACGAGGTCCCTGAAACAGATTAATGCAGCAGGATGATGTCAGTGAAACAGATTAATACAACAGGACGAGGTCCCTGAAACTGATTAATACAACAGGACGAGGTCCCTGAAGCAGGTTAATAGAAGAGGACGAGGTCCGTGAAACAGATAAATACAACAGGACGAGGTCCCTGAAACAGATTAATAGAGCAGGACGAGGTCCCTGAAAGAGATTAATACAACAGGATGAGGTCCCTGTAACAGATTAATACAACAGGACAAGGTCCCTTTAACAGATTAATAGAACAGGACTAGGTCCCTGAAAGAGATTAATACAACAGGATGACGTCCCTGAAACAGATTAATGCAACAGGACGAGGTCCCTGAAACAGATTAATACAAGAGGACGAGGTCACTGTAACAGATTAATGCAACAGGACGAGGTCACCGAAACAGATTAATACAACAGGACGAGGTCCCTGAAAAAGATTAATACAAGAGGACGAGGTCCCTGAAACAGATTAATACAACAGGACGAGGTCCCAGAAACAGATTAATACAAGAGGACGAGGTTCGTGTAACAGATTAATATAACAGGGCGAGGTCCCTGAAACAGGATAATACAACATGACGAGGTCCCTGGAACAGATTAATACACCAGGACGAGGTACTTGAAACAGATTAATACAAAAGGACGAGGTCCCTAAAACAGATTAATATAACAGGACGAGGTCCCTGAAACAGATTAATACACCAGGACGAGGTCCCTAAAAGAGATTAATACAAAAGGACGAAGTCCCTGAAACAGATTAATACAAGAGGACGAGGTCCCAGAAACAGATTAATATAACAGGACGAGGTCCCTGAAACAGGTTAATACAACAGGATGAGGTCCCTGTAACAGATTAATACAGCAAGACGATGTCCCTGTAACAGATTAATACAACAGGACGAGGTCCCTGAAAAAGATTAATACAACAGGACGAGGTCCCTGTAACAGATTAATACAACAGGACAAGGTCCCTTTAACAGATTAATAGAACAGGACTAGGTCCCTGAAAGAGATTAATACAACAGGATGAGGTCCCTGTAACAGATTAATACAGCAAGACGATGTCCCTGTAACAAATTAATACAACAGGACGAGGTCCCTGTAACAGATTAATGCAACAGGACGAGGTCCATGAAACAGATTAATACAACAGGACGAGGTCCCTGAAACAGAATATTGCAACAGGACGAGGTCCCTGAAACAGATTAATACAACAGGATGAGGTCCCTGTAACGGATTAATGCAACAGGACGAGGTCCCTGATACAGATTAATACAAGAGGACGTGATCCCTGAAACAGATATATACAACAGGACGAGGTCCCTGAAACAGATTAATACAACAGGACGAGATCCCTGAAACAGATTAATAGAACAGGACGAGGTACCTGAAACAGATAAATACAACAGGACAAGGTCCCTGAAACAGATTAATAGAGCAGGATGAGGACCTGTAACAGATTAATACAGCAGGACGATGTCCCTGTAACAGATTAATACAACAGGACGAGGTCCCTGAAACAGATTAATACAACAGGACGAGGTCCCTGAAGCAGGTTAATACAAGAGGACGAGGTCCGTGAAACAGATAAATACAACAGGACGAAGTCCCTGAAACAGATTAATAGAGCAGGACGAGGTCCCTGAAAGAGATTAATACAACAGGATGAGGTCCCTGTAACAGATTAATACAACAGGACAAGATCCCTTTAACAGATTAATAGAACAGGACTAGGTCCCTGAAAGAGATTAATACAACAGGATGATGTCCCTGAAACAGATTAATGCAACAGGACGAGGTCCCTGAAACAGATTAATACAAGAGGACGAGGTCACTGTAACAGATTAATGCAACAGGACGAGGTCCCTGAAACAGATTAATACAACAGGACGAGGTCCCTGAAACAGGTTAATACAAGAGGACGAGGTCCCTGAAACAGATTAATACAACAGGACGAGGTCCCAGAAACAGATTAATACAAGAGGACGAGGTTCGTGTAATAGATTAATATAACAGGACGAGGTCCCTGAAACAGGTTAATACAACATGACGAGGTCCCTGGAACAGATTAATACACCAGGACGAGGTCCTTGAAACAGATTAATACAAAAGGACGAGGTCCCTAAAACAGATTAACATAACAGGACGAGGTCCCTGGAACAGATTAATACACCAGGACGAGGTCCCTGAAAGAGATTAATACAAAAGGACGAGGTCCCTGAAACAGATTAATACAACAGGACGAGGTCCCTGAAACAGATTAATACAACAGGACGAGGTCCCTGAAACTGATTAATACAAGAGGACGAGGTCCCTGAAACAGATTAATACAACAGGACGAGGTCACTGTAACAGATTAATACAACAGGATGATGTCCCTGAAACAGATTAATGCAACAGGACGAGGTCCCTGAAACAGATTAATACAAGAGGACGAGGTCACTGTAACAGATTAATACAACAGGACGAGGTCCCTGAAACAGATTAATACAAGAGGACGAGGTTCGTGTAACAGATTAATATAACAGGACGAGGTCCCTGAAACAGGTTAATACAACATGACGAGGTCCCTGGAACAGATTAATACACCAGGACGAGGTCCTTGAAACAGATTAATACAAAAGGACGAGGTCCCTAAAACAGATTAATATAACAGGACGAGGTCCCTAAAAGAGATTAATACAAAAGGACGAAGTTCCTGAAACAGATTAATACAAGAGGACGAGGTCCCAGAAACAGAATAATATAACAGGACGTGGTCCCTAAAACAGATTAATAGAACAGGACAAGATACCAGAAACAGATTAATTCAAGAGGATGAGGTCCCAGAAACAGGTTAATACAACAGGACGAGGTCCTTGAAATAGATTAATACAACAGGACGATGTTTCTGAAACAGATTAATACAACAGGACGACGTCCCTGAAACAGATTAATACAAGAGGACGAGGTCCCTGAAACTGATTAATACAACAGGACGAGGTCCCTGAAACAGATTAATAGAGCAGGACAAGGTCCCTGAAACAGATTAATGCAGCAGGATGATGTCAGTGAAACATATTAATACAACAGGACGAGGTCCCTGAAACTGATTAATACAACAGGACGAGGTCCCTGAAGCAGGTTAATACAAGAGGACGAGGTCCGTGAAACAGATAAATACAACAGGACGAGGTCCCTGAAACAGATTAATAGAGCAGGACTAGGTCCCTGAAAGAGATTAATACAACAGGACGAGGTCCCTGAAACTGATTAAAACAAGAGGACGAGGTCCCTGAAACAGTTTAATACAAGAGGACGAGGTCCGTGAAACAGATAAATACAACAGGACAAGGTCCCTGAAACAGATTAATAGAGCAGGATGATGACCTGTAACAGATTAATACAACAGGACGAGGTCCCTGAAACAGATTAATACAACAGGACGAGGTCCCTGTAACAGATTAATACAACAGGATGATGTCCCTGAAACAGATTAATGCAGCAGGACGAGGTCCCTGAAACAGATAAATAGAAGAGGACGAGTTCCGTGTAACAGATTAATGCAACAGGACGAGGTCCCTGTATCAGATTAATACAACAGGATGATGTCCCTGAAACAGGTTAATGCAACAGGACGAGGTCCCTGAAACGGATTAATACAAGAGGACGAGGTCCCTGTAACAGATTAATGCAACAGGACGAGGTCCCTGAAACAGATTAATACAACAGGACGAGATCCCTGAAACAGATTAATAGAACAGGACGAGGTACCTGAAACAGATTAATGCAACAGGACGAGGTCCCTGAAACAGATTAATGCAACAGGACGAGGTCCCTGTAACAGATTATTGCAAGAGGACGAGGTCCCTGAAACAGATGAATACAACAGGACGAGGTCCTTGAAACAGATTAATGCAACAGGACGAGGTCCCTGAAACAGATTAATACAACACGACGAGGTCCCTGAAACAGAATATTGGAACAGGACGAGGTCCCTGTATCAGATTAATGCAACAGGACGAGGTCCCTGTAACAGATTAATGCAATAGGACGAGGTCCCTGAAACAGATTAATACAACAGGACGAGGTCACTTAAACAGATTAATACAACAGGACGAGGTCCCTGAAACAGATTAATACAACAGGATGAGATCCCTGAAACAGATTAATACAACAGGACGAGGTCCCTGAAACAGATTAATGGAACAGGATGAGGTCCCTGAAACTGATTAATACAAGAGGACGAGATCCCTGAAACAGATAAATACAACAGGACGAGGTCCCTGAAACAGATTAATACAACAGGACGAGGTCCCTGAAACAGATTAATACAAAAGGACGAGGTCCCTGAAACAGATTAATACAACAGGATGACGTCCCTGAAACAGATTAATACAAGAGGACGAGGTCCCTGAAACAGATTAATGCAACAGGAAGAGGTCCCTGAAACAGATTAATACAACAGGACGAGGTCCCTGAAACAGATTAATGGAACAGGATGAGGTCCCTGAAACAGATTAATACAAGAGGACGAGATCCCTGAAACAGATAAATACAACAGGACGAGGTCCCTGAAACAGATTAATACAACAGGACGAGGTCCCTGAAACAGATTAATACAAAAGGACGAGGTCCCTGAAACAGATTAATACAACAGGATGACGTCCCTGAAACAGATTAATACAAGAGGACGAGGTCCCTGAAACAGATTAATGCAACAGGATGAGGTCCCTGAAACAGATTAATACAAGAGGACGAAGTCCCTGAAACAGATTAATACAACAGGACGAAGTCCCTGAAACAGATTAATACACCAGGACGAGGTCCCTAAAAGAGATTAATACAAAAGGACGAAGTCCCTGAAACAGATTAATACAAGAGGACGAGGTCCCAGAAACAGAATAATATAACAGGACGTGGTCCCTAAAACAGATTAATAGAACAGGACAAGATACCAGAAACAGATTAATTCAAGAGGATGAGGTCCCAGAAACAGGTTAATACAACAGGACGAGGTCCTTGAAATAGATTAATACAACAGGACGATGTTTCTGAAACAGATTAATACAACAGGACGACGTCCCTGAAACAGATTAATACAAGAGGACGATGTTTCTGAAACAGATTAATATAACAGGACGACGTCCCTGAAACAGATTAATACAGCAGGACGAGGTCCCTGAAACAGATTAATGCAGCAGGATGATGTGAGTGAAACAGATTAATACAACAGGACGAGGTCCCTGAAACTGATTAATACAACAGGACGAGGTCCCTGAAGCAGGTTAATACAAGACGACGAGGTCCGTGAAACAGATAAATACAACAGGACGAGGTCCCTGAAACAGATTAATAGAGCAGGACTAGGTCCCTGAAAGAGATTAATACAACAGGATGAGGTCCCTGTAACAGATTAATACAGCAGGACGATGTCCCTGTAACAGATTAATACAACAGGACGAGGTCCCTGAAACAGATTAATACAACAGGACGAGGTCCCTGTAACAGATTAATACAACAGGACAAGGTCCCTTTAACAGATTAATAGAACAGGACTAGGTCCCTGAAAGAGATTAATACAACAGGATGATGTCCCTGAAACAGATTAATGCAACAGGACGAGGTCCCTGAAACAGATTAATACAAGAGGACGAGGTCCCTGAAACAGATTAATACAACAGGACGAGGTCCCTGAAACAGATTAATACAACAGGACGAGGTCCCTGAAAGAGATTAATACAAAAGGACGAGGTCCCTGAAACAGATTAATACAACAGGACGAGGTCCCTGAAACAGATTAATACAACAGGACGAGGTCCCTGAAACTGATTAATACAAGAGGACGAGGTCCATGAAACAGATTAATATAACAGGACGAGGTCCCTGAAACAGGTTAATACAAGAGGACGAGGTCCCTGAAACAGATTAATGCAAATGGACGAGGTCCCTGAAACAGATTAATACAACAGGACGAGGTCCCTGAAACAGATTAATACAACAGGACGAGGTCCATGAAACAGATTAATATAAAAGGACGAGGTCCCTGAAACAGGTTAATACAAGAGGACGAGGTCCCTGAAACAGATTAATACAACAGGACGAGGTCCGAGAAACAGATTAACACAACAGGACGAGGTCCGTGTAACAGATTAATATAACAGGACGAGGTCCCTGAAACAGGTTAATACAACATGACGAGGTCCCTGAAACAGATTAATACAAGGGGACGAGGTCCCTGAAACAGATTAATACAACAGGACGAGGTCCATTAAACAGATTAATAGAACAGGACGATGTCCCTGAAACAGATTAATGCAATAGGACGAGATCCCTGAAACAGATAAATACAACAGGACGAGGTCCCTGAAACAGATTAATACAACAGGACGAGGTCCCTGAAACAGATTAATACAAAAGGACGAGGTCCCTGAAACAGATTAATACAACAGGATGACGTCCCTGAAACAGATTAATACAAGAGGACGAGGTCCCTGAAACAGATTAATACAAGAGGAAGAAGTCCCTTAAACAGATTAATACAACAGGACGAAGTCCCTGAAACAGATTAATACACCAGGACGAGGTCCCAGAAACAGAATAATATAACAGGACGTGGTCCCTAAAACAGATTAATAGAACAGGACAAGATACCAGAAACAGATTAATTCAAGAGGATGAGGTCCCAGAAACAGGTTAATACAACAGGACGAGGTCCTTGAAATAGATTAATACAACAGGACGATGTTTCTGAAACAGATTAATACAACAGGACGACGTCCCTGAAACTGATTAATACAAGAGGACGATGTTTCTGAAACAGATTAATACAACAGGACGACGTCCCTGAAACAGATTAATGCAGCAGGATGATGTCAGTGAAACAGATTAATACAACAGGACGAGGTCCCTGAAACTGATTAATACAACAGGACGAGGTCCCTGAAACAGATTAATAGAGTAGGACTAGGTCCCTGAAAGAGATTAATACAACAGGATGAGGTCCCTGTAACAGATTAATACAGCAGGACGATGTCCCTGTAACAGATTAATACAACAGGACGAGGTCCCTGAAACAGATTAATACAACAGGACGAGGTCCCTGTAACAGATTAATACAACAGGACAAGGTCCCTTTAACAGATTAATAGAACAGGACTAGGTCCCTGAAAGAGATTAATACAACAGGATGATGTCCCTGAAACAGATTAATGCAACAGGACGAGGTCCCTGAAACAGATTAATACAAGAGGACGAGGTCCCTGAAAGAGATTAATACAAAAGGACGAGGTCCCTGAAACAGATTAATACAACAGGACGAGGTCCCTGAAACAGATTAATACAACAGGACGAGGTCCCTGAAACTGATTAATACAAGAGGACGAGGTCCCTGAAACAGATTAATACAACAGGACGAGGTCACTGTAACAGATTAATACAACAGGATGATGTCCCTGAAACAGATTAATGCAACAGGACGAGGTCCCTGAAACAGATTAATACAAGAGGACGAGGTCACTGTAACAGATTAATACAACAGGACGAGGTCCCTGAAACAGATTAATACAAGAGGACGAGGTTCGTGTAACAGATTAATATAACAGGACGAGGTCCCTGAAACAGGTTAATACAACATGACGAGGTCCCTGGAACAGATTAATACACCAGGACGAGGTCCTTGAAACAGATTAATACAAAAGGACGAGGTCCCTAAAACAGATTAATATAACAGGACGAGGTCCCTAAAAGAGATTAATACAAAAGGACGAAGTTCCTGAAACAGATTAATACAAGAGGACGAGGTCCCAGAAACAGAATAATATAACAGGACGTGGTCCCTAAAACAGATTAATAGAACAGGACAAGATACCAGAAACAGATTAATTCAAGAGGATGAGGTCCCAGAAACAGGTTAATACAACAGGACGAGGTCCTTGAAATAGATTAATACAACAGGACGATGTTTCTGAAACAGATTAATACAACAGGACGACGTCCCTGAAACAGATTAATACAAGAGGACGAGGTCCCTGAAACTGATTAATACAACAGGACGAGGTCCCTGAAACAGATTAATAGAGCAGGACTAGGTCCCTGAAAGAGATTAATACAACAGGACGAGGTCCCTGAAACAGATTAATACAACGGGACGAGGTCCCTGTAACAGATTTATACAAGAGGACGAGGTCCCTGAAACAGATTAATACAAGAGGACGAGGTTCCTGAAACAGATTAATACAACAGGATGAGGTCCTTGAAACAGATTAATAACACAGGACGAGCTCTCTGAAACAGATTAATGCAACAGGACGAGGTCCCTGAAACAGATTAATACAAGAGGACGAGATCCCTGAAACAGATAAATACAACAGGACGAGGTCCCTGAAACAGATTAATACAAAAGGACGAGGTCCCTGAAACAGATTAATACAACAGGACGAGGTCCCTGAAACAGATTTATACAACAGGACGAGGTCCCTGAAACTGATTAATACAAGAGGACAAGGGCCCTGAAACAGATTAATAGAAGAGGACGAGGTCCGTGAAACAGATAAATACAACAGGACGAGGTCCCTGAAACAGATTAATAGAGCAGGATGAGGACCTGTAACAGATTAATACAACAGGACAAGGTCCCTGTAACAGATTAATGCAACAGGACGAGGTCCCTGAAACAGATTAATGCAACAGGACGAGGTCCCTGTAACAGATTATTGCAAGAGGACGAGGTCCCTGAAACAGATGAATACAAAAGGACGAGGTCCCTGTAACAGATTAATGCAACAGGACGAGGTCCTTGAAACAGATTAATGCAACAGGACGAGGTCCATGAAACAGATTAATACAACAGGACGAGGTCACTGAAACAGATTAATGCAACAGGACGAGGTCCCTGAAACAGATTAATACAACACGACGAGGTCCCTGAAACAGAATATTGCAACAGGACGAGGTCCCTGTATCAGATTAATGCAACAGGACGAGGTCCTTGTAACTGATTAATGCAATAGGACGAGGTCCCTGAAACAGATTAATACAACAGGACGAGGTCACTTAAACAGATTAATACAACAGGACGAGGTCCCTGAAACAGATTAATACAAAAGGACGAGGTCCCTGAAACAGATTATTACAACAGGATGACGTCCCTGAAACAGATTAATACAAGAGGACGAGGTCCCTGAAACAGATTAATGCAACAGGAAGAGGTCCCTGAAACAGATTAATACAACAGGACGAGGTCCCTGAAACAGATTAATGGAACAGGATGAGGTCCCTGAAACAGATTAATACAAGAGGACGAGATCCCTGAAACAGATAAATACAAGAGGACGAGGTCCCTGAAACAGATTAATACAACAGGACGAGGTCCCTGAAACAGATTAATGCAGCAGGATGATGTCAGTGAAACAGATTAATACAACAGGACGAGGTCCCTGAAACTGATTAATACAACAGGACGAGGTCCCTGAAGCAGGTTAATAGAAGAGGACGAGGTCCGTGAAACAGATAAATACAACAGGACGAGGTCCCTGAAACAGATTAATAGAGCAGGACTAGGTCCCTGAAAGAGATTAATACAACAGGATGAGGTCCCTGTAACAGATTAATACAACAGGACAAGGTCCCTTTAACAGATTAATAGAACAGGACTAGGTCCCTGAAAGAGATTAATACAACAGGATGACGTCCCTGAAACAGATTAATGCAACAGGACGAGGTCCCTGAAACAGATTAATACAAGAGGACGAGGTCATTGTAACAGATTAATGCAACAGGACGAGGTCCCAGAAACAGATTAATACAAGAGGACGAGGTTCGTGTAACAGATTAATATAACAGGACGAGGTCCCTGAAACAGGTTAATACAACATGACGAGGTCCCTGGAACAGATTAATACACCAGGACGAGGTCCTTGAAACAGATTAATACAAAAGGACGAGGTCCCTAAAACAGATTAATATAACAGGACGAGGTCCCTGAAACAGATTAATACACCAGGACGAGGTCCCTAAAAGAGATTAATACAAAAGGACGAAGTCCCTGAAACAGATTAATACAAGAGGACGAGGTCCCAGAAACAGATTAATATAACAGGACGAGGTCCCTGAAACAGGTTAATACAACAGGATGAGGTCCCTGTAACAGATTAATACAGCAAGACGATGTCCCTGTAACAGATTAATACAACAGGACGAGGTCCCTGAAAAAGATTAATACAACAGGACGAGGTCCCTGTAACAGATTAATACAACAGGACAAGGTCCCTTTAACAGATTAATAGAACAGGACTAGGTCCCTGAAAGAGATTAATACAACAGGATGAGGTCCCTGTAACAGATTAATACAGCAAGACGATGTCCCTGTAACAGATTAATACAACAGGACGAGGTCCCTGTAACAGATTAATGCAACAGGACGAGGTCCATGAAACATATTAATACAACAGGACGAGGTCCCTGAAACAGAATATTGCAACAGGACGAGGACCCTGAAACAGATTAATACAACAGGATGAGGTCCCTGTAACGGATTAATGCAACAGGACGAGGTCCCTGATACAGATTAATACAAGAGGACGTGATCCCTGAAACAGATATATACAACAGGACGAGGTCCCTGAAACAGATTAATACAACAGGACGAGATCCCTGAAACAGATTAATAGAACAGGACGAGGTACCTGAAACAGATAAATACAACAGGACAAGGTCCCTGAAACAGATTAATAGAGCAGGATGAGGACCTGTAACAGATTAATACAGCAGGACGATGTCCCTGTAACAGATTAATACAACAGGACGAGGTCCCTGAAACAGATTAATACAACAGGACGAGGACCCTGTAACAGATTAATACAACAGGATGATGTCCCTGAAACAGATTAATGCAACAGGACGAGGTCCCTGAAACGGATTAATACAAGAGGACGAGGTACCTGTAACAGATTAATGCAACAGGACGAGGTCCCTGAAACAGATTAATACAACAGGACGAGATCCCTGAAACAGATTAATAGAACAGGACGAGGTACCTGAAACAGATTAATGCAACAGGACGAGGTCCCTGAAACAGATTAATGCAACAGGACGAGGTATCTGGAACAGATTCTTGCAAGAGGACGAGGTCCCTGAAACAGATGAATACAAAAGGACGAGGTCCCTGTAACAGATTAATGTAACAGGACGAGGTCCCTGAAACAGATTAATACAACAGGACGAGGTCCCTGAAACAGAATATTGCAACAGGACGAGGTCCCTGTATCAGATTAATGCAACAGGACGAGGTCCCTGTAACAGATTAATACAACAGGACGAGGTCCCTGAAACAGAATATTGCAACAGGACGAGGTCCCTGTATCAGATTAATGCAACAGGACGAGGTCCATGAAACAGGTTAATACAACAGGACGAGGTCACTGAAACAGATTAATGCAACAGGACGAGGTCCCTGAAACAGATTAATACAACAGGACGAGGTCCCTGAAACAGAATATTGCAACAGGACGAGGTCCCTGAAACAGATTAATACAACAGGATGAGATCCCTGAAACAGATTAATACAACAGGACGAGGTCACTGAAACAGATTAATACAACAGGAAGAGGTCCCTGAAACAGATTAATACAACAGGACGAGGTCCCTGAAACAGATTAATACAACAGGATGAGATCCCTGAAACAGATTAATACAACAGGACGAGGTCCCTGAAACAGATTAATGGAACAGGATGAGGTCCCTGAAACAGATTAATATTAGAGGACGAGATCCCTGAAACAGATAAATACAACAGGACGAGGTCCCTGAAACAGATTAATACAACAGGACGAGGTCCCTGAAACAGATTAATACAAAAGGACGAGGTCCCTGAAACAGATTAATACAACAGGATGACGTCCCTGAAACAGATTAATACAAGAGGACGAGGTCCCTGAAACAGATTAATGCAACAGGAAGAGGTCCCTGAAACTGATTAATACAACAGGACGAGGTCCCTGAAACAGATTAATGGAACAGGATGAGGTCCCTGAAACAGATTAATACAAGAGGACGAGATTCCTGAAACAGATAAATACAACAGGACGAGGTCCCTGAAACAGATTAATACAACAGGACGAGGTCCCTGAAACAGATTAATGCAGCAGGATGATGTCAGTGAAACATATTAATACAACAGGACGAGGTCCCTGAAACTGATTAATACAACAGGACGAGGTCCCTGAAGCAGGTTAATACAAGAGGACGAGGTCCGTGAAACAGATAAATACAACAGGACGAAGTCCCTGAAACAGATTAATAGAGCAGGACGAGGTCCCTGAAAGAGATTAATACAACAGGATGAGGTCCCTGTAACAGATTAATACAACAGGACAAGATCCCTTTAACAGATTAATAGAACAGGACTAGGTCCCTGAAAGAGATTAATACAACAGGATGATGT
This sequence comes from Narcine bancroftii, assembly GCF_036971445.1. Lineage (NCBI taxonomy): Eukaryota > Metazoa > Chordata > Chondrichthyes > Torpediniformes > Narcinidae > Narcine > Narcine bancroftii. The sequence continues at coordinate 7,952,098 of NC_091470.1, read as the reverse complement.
CCCTGAAACAGATTAATGCAACAGGACGAGGTCCCTGAAACAGATTAATACAAGAGGACGAGGTCACTGTAACAGATTAATGCAACAGGACGAGGTCCCTGAAACAGATTAATACAACAGGACGAGGTCCCTGAAACAGGTTAATACAAGAGGACGAGGTCCCTGAAACAGATTAATACAACAGGACGAGGTCCCAGAAACAGATTAATACAAGAGGACGAGGTTCGTGTAATAGATTAATATAACAGGACGAGGTCCCTGAAACAGGTTAATACAACATGACGAGGTCCCTGGAACAGATTAATACACCAGGACGAGGTCCTTGAAACAGATTAATACAAAAGGACGAGGTCCCTAAAACAGATTAACATAACAGGACGAGGTCCCTGGAACAGATTAATACACCAGGACGAGGTCCCTGAAAGAGATTAATACAAAAGGACGAGGTCCCTGAAACAGATTAATACAACAGGACGAGGTCCCTGAAACAGATTAATACAACAGGACGAGGTCCCTGAAACTGATTAATACAAGAGGACGAGGTCCCTGAAACAGATTAATACAACAGGACGAGGTCACTGTAACAGATTAATACAACAGGATGATGTCCCTGAAACAGATTAATGCAACAGGACGAGGTCCCTGAAACAGATTAATACAAGAGGACGAGGTCACTGTAACAGATTAATACAACAGGACGAGGTCCCTGAAACAGATTAATACAAGAGGACGAGGTTCGTGTAACAGATTAATATAACAGGACGAGGTCCCTGAAACAGGTTAATACAACATGACGAGGTCCCTGGAACAGATTAATACACCAGGACGAGGTCCTTGAAACAGATTAATACAAAAGGACGAGGTCCCTAAAACAGATTAATATAACAGGACGAGGTCCCTAAAAGAGATTAATACAAAAGGACGAAGTTCCTGAAACAGATTAATACAAGAGGACGAGGTCCCAGAAACAGAATAATATAACAGGACGTGGTCCCTAAAACAGATTAATAGAACAGGACAAGATACCAGAAACAGATTAATTCAAGAGGATGAGGTCCCAGAAACAGGTTAATACAACAGGACGAGGTCCTTGAAATAGATTAATACAACAGGACGATGTTTCTGAAACAGATTAATACAACAGGACGACGTCCCTGAAACAGATTAATACAAGAGGACGAGGTCCCTGAAACTGATTAATACAACAGGACGAGGTCCCTGAAACAGATTAATAGAGCAGGACTAGGTCCCTGAAAGAGATTAATACAACAGGACGAGGTCCCTGAAACAGATTAATACAACGGGACGTGGTCCCTGTAACAGATTTATACAAGAGGACGAGGTCCCTGAAACAGATTAATACAAGAGGACGAGGTTCCTGAAACAGATTAATACAACAGGATGAGGTCCTTGAAACAGATTAATAACACAGGACGAGCTCTCTGAAACAGATTAATGCAACAGGACGAGGTCCCTGAAACAGATTAATACAAGAGGACGAGATCCCTGAAACAGATAAATACAACAGGACGAGGTCCCTGAAACAGATTAATACAAAAGGACGAGGTCCCTGAAACAGATTAATACAACAGGACGAGGTCCCTGAAACTGATTAATACAAGAGGACAAGGGCCCTGAAACAGATTAATAGAAGAGGACGAGGTCCGTGAAACAGATAAATACAACAGGACGAGGTCCCTGAAACAGATTAATAGAGCAGGATGAGGACCTGTAACAGATTAATACAACAGGACAAGGTCCCTGTAACAGATTAATGCAACAGGACGAGGTCCCTGAAACAGATTAATGCAACAGGACGAGGTCCCTGTAACAGATTATTGCAAGAGGACGAGGTCCCTGAAACAGATGAATACAAAAGGACGAGGTCCCTGTAACAGATTAATGCAACAGGACGAGGTCCTTGAAACAGATTAATGCAACAGGACGAGGTCCATGAAACAGATTAATACAACAGGACGAGGTCACTGAAACAGATTAATGCAACAGGACGAGGTCCCTGAAACAGATTAATACAACACGACGAGGTCCCTGAAACAGAATATTGCAACAGGACGAGGTCCCTGTATCAGATTAATGCAACAGGACGAGGTCCTTGTAACTGATTAATGCAATAGGACGAGGTCCCTGAAACAGATTAATACAACAGGACGAGGTCACTTAAACAGATTAATACAACAGGACGAGGTCCCTGAAACAGATTAATACAAAAGGACGAGGTCCCTGAAACAGATTATTACAACAGGATGACGTCCCTGAAACAGATTAATACAAGAGGACGAGGTCCCTGAAACAGATTAATGCAACAGGAAGAGGTCCCTGAAACAGATTAATACAACAGGACGAGGTCCCTGAAACAGATTAATGGAACAGGATGAGGTCCCTGAAACAGATTAATACAAGAGGACGAGATCCCTGAAACAGATAAATACAAGAGGACGAGGTCCCTGAAACAGATTAATACAACAGGACGAGGTCCCTGAAACAGATTAATGCAGCAGGATGATGTCAGTGAAACAGATTAATACAACAGGACGAGGTCCCTGAAACTGATTAATACAACAGGACGAGGTCCCTGAAGCAGGTTAATAGAAGAGGACGAGGTCCGTGAAACAGATAAATACAACAGGACGAGGTCCCTGAAACAGATTAATAGAGCAGGACGAGGTCCCTGAAAGAGATTAATACAACAGGATGAGGTCCCTGTAACAGATTAATACAACAGGACAAGGTCCCTTTAACAGATTAATAGAACAGGACTAGGTCCCTGAAAGAGATTAATACAACAGGATGACGTCCCTGAAACAGATTAATGCAACAGGACGAGGTCCCTGAAACAGATTAATACAAGAGGACGAGGTCACTGTAACAGATTAATGCAACAGGACGAGGTCACCGAAACAGATTAATACAACAGGACGAGGTCCCTGAAAAAGATTAATACAAGAGGACGAGGTCCCTGAAACAGATTAATACAACAGGACGAGGTCCCAGAAACAGATTAATACAAGAGGACGAGGTTCGTGTAACAGATTAATATAACAGGACGAGGTCCCTGAAACAGGATAATACAACATGACGAGGTCCCTGGAACAGATTAATACACCAGGACGAGGTACTTGAAACAGATTAATACAAAAGGACGAGGTCCCTAAAACAGATTAATATAACAGGACGAGGTCCCTGAAACAGATTAATACACCAGGACGAGGTCCCTAAAAGAGATTAATACAAAAGGACGAAGTCCCTGAAACAGATTAATACAAGAGGACGAGGTCCCAGAAACAGATTAATATAACAGGACGAGGTCCCTGAAACAGGTTAATACAACAGGATGAGGTCCCTGTAACAGATTAATACAGCAAGACGATGTCCCTGTAACAGATTAATACAACAGGACGAGGTCCCTGAAAAAGATTAATACAACAGGACGAGGTCCCTGTAACAGATTAATACAACAGGACAAGGTCCCTTTAACAGATTAATAGAACAGGACTAGGTCCCTGAAAGAGATTAATACAACAGGATGAGGTCCCTGTAACAGATTAATACAGCAAGACGATGTCCCTGTAACAAATTAATACAACAGGACGAGGTCCCTGTAACAGATTAATGCAACAGGACGAGGTCCATGAAACAGATTAATACAACAGGACGAGGTCCCTGAAACAGAATATTGCAACAGGACGAGGTCCCTGAAACAGATTAATACAACAGGATGAGGTCCCTGTAACGGATTAATGCAACAGGACGAGGTCCCTGATACAGATTAATACAAGAGGACGTGATCCCTGAAACAGATATATACAACAGGACGAGGTCCCTGAAACAGATTAATACAACAGGACGAGATCCCTGAAACAGATTAATAGAACAGGACGAGGTACCTGAAACAGATAAATACAACAGGACAAGGTCCCTGAAACAGATTAATAGAGCAGGATGAGGACCTGTAACAGATTAATACAGCAGGACGATGTCCCTGTAACAGATTAATACAACAGGACGAGGTCCCTGAAACAGATTAATACAACAGGACGAGGTCCCTGAAGCAGGTTAATACAAGAGGACGAGGTCCGTGAAACAGATAAATACAACAGGACGAAGTCCCTGAAACAGATTAATAGAGCAGGACGAGGTCCCTGAAAGAGATTAATACAACAGGATGAGGTCCCTGTAACAGATTAATACAACAGGACAAGATCCCTTTAACAGATTAATAGAACAGGACTAGGTCCCTGAAAGAGATTAATACAACAGGATGATGTCCCTGAAACAGATTAATGCAACAGGACGAGGTCCCTGAAACAGATTAATACAAGAGGACGAGGTCACTGTAACAGATTAATGCAACAGGACGAGGTCCCTGAAACAGATTAATACAACAGGACGAGGTCCCTGAAACAGGTTAATACAAGAGGACGAGGTCCCTGAAACAGATTAATACAACAGGACGAGGTCCCAGAAACAGATTAATACAAGAGGACGAGGTTCGTGTAATAGATTAATATAACAGGACGAGGTCCCTGAAACAGGTTAATACAACATGACGAGGTCCCTGGAACAGATTAATACACCAGGACGAGGTCCTTGAAACAGATTAATACAAAAGGACGAGGTCCCTAAAACAGATTAACATAACAGGACGAGGTCCCTGGAACAGATTAATACACCAGGACGAGGTCCCTGAAAGAGATTAATACAAAAGGACGAGGTCCCTGAAACAGATTAATACAACAGGACGAGGTCCCTGAAACAGATTAATACAACAGGACGAGGTCCCTGAAACTGATTAATACAAGAGGACGAGGTCCCTGAAACAGATTAATACAACAGGACGAGGTCACTGTAACAGATTAATACAACAGGATGATGTCCCTGAAACAGATTAATGCAACAGGACGAGGTCCCTGAAACAGATTAATACAAGAGGACGAGGTCACTGTAACAGATTAATACAACAGGACGAGGTCCCTGAAACAGATTAATACAAGAGGACGAGGTTCGTGTAACAGATTAATATAACAGGACGAGGTCCCTGAAACAGGTTAATACAACATGACGAGGTCCCTGGAACAGATTAATACACCAGGACGAGGTCCTTGAAACAGATTAATACAAAAGGACGAGGTCCCTAAAACAGATTAATATAACAGGACGAGGTCCCTAAAAGAGATTAATACAAAAGGACGAAGTTCCTGAAACAGATTAATACAAGAGGACGAGGTCCCAGAAACAGAATAATATAACAGGACGTGGTCCCTAAAACAGATTAATAGAACAGGACAAGATACCAGAAACAGATTAATTCAAGAGGATGAGGTCCCAGAAACAGGTTAATACAACAGGACGAGGTCCTTGAAATAGATTAATACAACAGGACGATGTTTCTGAAACAGATTAATACAACAGGACGACGTCCCTGAAACAGATTAATACAAGAGGACGAGGTCCCTGAAACTGATTAATACAACAGGACGAGGTCCCTGAAACAGATTAATAGAGCAGGACTAGGTCCCTGAAAGAGATTAATACAACAGGACGAGGTCCCTGAAACAGATTAATACAACGGGACGTGGTCCCTGTAACAGATTTATACAAGAGGACGAGGTCCCTGAAACAGATTAATACAAGAGGACGAGGTTCCTGAAACAGATTAATACAACAGGATGAGGTCCTTGAAACAGATTAATAACACAGGACGAGCTCTCTGAAACAGATTAATGCAACAGGACGAGGTCCCTGAAACAGATTAATACAAGAGGACGAGATCCCTGAAACAGATAAATACAACAGGACGAGGTCCCTGAAACAGATTAATACAAAAGGACGAGGTCCCTGAAACAGATTAATACAACAGGACGAGGTCCCTGAAACTGATTAATACAAGAGGACAAGGGCCCTGAAACAGATTAATAGAAGAGGACGAGGTCCGTGAAACAGATAAATACAACAGGACGAGGTCCCTGAAACAGATTAATAGAGCAGGATGAGGACCTGTAACAGATTAATACAACAGGACAAGGTCCCTGTAACAGATTAATGCAACAGGACGAGGTCCCTGAAACAGATTAATGCAACAGGACGAGGTCCCTGTAACAGATTATTGCAAGAGGACGAGGTCCCTGAAACAGATGAATACAAAAGGACGAGGTCCCTGTAACAGATTAATGCAACAGGACGAGGTCCTTGAAACAGATTAATGCAACAGGACGAGGTCCATGAAACAGATTAATACAACAGGACGAGGTCACTGAAACAGATTAATGCAACAGGACGAGGTCCCTGAAACAGATTAATACAACACGACGAGGTCCCTGAAACAGAATATTGCAACAGGACGAGGTCCCTGTATCAGATTAATGCAACAGGACGAGGTCCTTGTAACTGATTAATGCAATAGGACGAGGTCCCTGAAACAGATTAATACAACAGGACGAGGTCACTTAAACAGATTAATACAACAGGACGAGGTCCCTGAAACAGATTAATACAAAAGGACGAGGTCCCTGAAACAGATTATTACAACAGGATGACGTCCCTGAAACAGATTAATACAAGAGGACGAGGTCCCTGAAACAGATTAATGCAACAGGAAGAGGTCCCTGAAACAGATTAATACAACAGGACGAGGTCCCTGAAACAGATTAATGGAACAGGATGAGGTCCCTGAAACAGATTAATACAAGAGGACGAGATCCCTGAAACAGATAAATACAAGAGGACGAGGTCCCTGAAACAGATTAATACAACAGGACGAGGTCCCTGAAACAGATTAATGCAGCAGGATGATGTCAGTGAAACAGATTAATACAACAGGACGAGGTCCCTGAAACTGATTAATACAACAGGACGAGGTCCCTGAAGCAGGTTAATAGAAGAGGACGAGGTCCGTGAAACAGATAAATACAACAGGACGAGGTCCCTGAAACAGATTAATAGAGCAGGACGAGGTCCCTGAAAGAGATTAATACAACAGGATGAGGTCCCTGTAACAGATTAATACAACAGGACAAGGTCCCTTTAACAGATTAATAGAACAGGACTAGGTCCCTGAAAGAGATTAATACAACAGGATGACGTCCCTGAAACAGATTAATGCAACAGGACGAGGTCCCTGAAACAGATTAATACAAGAGGACGAGGTCACTGTAACAGATTAATGCAACAGGACGAGGTCACCGAAACAGATTAATACAACAGGACGAGGTCCCTGAAAAAGATTAATACAAGAGGACGAGGTCCCTGAAACAGATTAATACAACAGGACGAGGTCCCAGAAACAGATTAATACAAGAGGACGAGGTTCGTGTAACAGATTAATATAACAGGACGAGGTCCCTGAAACAGGTTAATACAACATGACGAGGTCCCTGGAACAGATTAATACACCAGGACGAGGTACTTGAAACAGATTAATACAAAAGGACGAGGTCCCTAAAACAGATTAATATAACAGGACGAGGTCCCTGAAACAGATTAATACACCAGGACGAGGTCCCTAAAAGAGATTAATACAAAAGGACGAAGTCCCTGAAACAGATTAATACAAGAGGACGAGGTCCCAGAAACAGATTAATATAACAGGACGAGGTCCCTGAAACAGGTTAATACAACAGGATGAGGTCCCTGTAACAGATTAATACAGCAAGACGATGTCCCTGTAACAGATTAATACAACAGGACGAGGTCCCTGAAAAAGATTAATACAACAGGACGAGGTCCCTGTAACAGATTAATACAACAGGACAAGGTCCCTTTAACAGATTAATAGAACAGGACTAGGTCCCTGAAAGAGATTAATACAACAGGATGAGGTCCCTGTAACAGATTAATACAGCAAGACGATGTCCCTGTAACAGATTAATACAACAGGACGAGGTCCCTGTAACAGATTAATGCAACAGGACGAGGTCCATGAAACAGATTAATACAACAGGACGAGGTCCCTGAAACAGAATATTGCAACAGGACGAGGTCCCTGAAACAGATTAATACAACAGGATGAGGTCCCTGTAACGGATTAATGCAACAGGACGAGGTCCCTGATACAGATTAATACAAGAGGACGTGATCCCTGAAACAGATATATACAACAGGACGAGGTCCCTGAAACAGATTAATACAACAGGACGAGATCCCTGAAACAGATTAATAGAACAGGACGAGGTACCTGAAACAGATAAATACAACAGGACAAGGTCCCTGAAACAGATTAATAGAGCAGGATGAGGACCTGTAACAGATTAATACAGCAGGACGATGTCCCTGTAACAGATTAATACAACAGGACGAGGTCCCTGAAACAGATTAATACAACAGGACGAGGACCCTGTAACAGATTAATACAACAGGATGATGTCCCTGAAACAGATTAATGCAACAGGACGAGGTCCCTGAAACGGATTAATACAAGAGGACGAGGTACCTGTAACAGATTAATGCAACAGGACGAGGTCCCTGAAACAGATTAATACAACAGGACGAGATCCCTGAAACAGATTAATAGAACAGGACGAGGTACCTGAAACAGATTAATGCAACAGGACGAGGTCCCTGAAACAGATTAATGCAACAGGACGAGGTCCCTGGAACAGATTATTGCAAGAGGACGAGGTCCCTGAAACAGATGAATACAAAAGGACGAGGTCCCTGTAACAGATTAATGTAACAGGACGAGGTCCCTGAAACAGATTAATACAACAGGACGAGGTCCCTGAAACAGAATATTGCAACAGGACGAGGTCCCTGTATCAGATTAATGCAACAGGACGAGGTCCCTGTAACAGATTAATACAACAGGACGAGGTCCCTGAAACAGAATATTGCAACAGGACGAGGTCCCTGTATCAGATTAATGCAACAGGACGAGGTCCATGAAACAGGTTAATACAACAGGACGAGGTCACTGAAACAGATTAATGCAACAGGACGAGGTCCCTGAAACAGATTAATACAACACGACGAGGTCCCTGAAACAGAATATTGCAACAGGACGAGGTCCCTGTATCAGATTAATGCAACAGGACGAGGTCCTTGTAACTGATTAATGCAATAGGACGAGGTCCCTGAAACAGATTAATACAACAGGACGAGGTCACTTAAACAGATTAATACAACAGGACGAGGTCCCTGAAACAGATTAATACAAAAGGACGAGGTCCCTGAAACAGATTATTACAACAGGATGACGTCCCTGAAACAGATTAATACAAGAGGACGAGGTCCCTGAAACAGATTAATGCAACAGGAAGAGGTCCCTGAAACAGATTAATACAACAGGACGAGGTCCCTGAAACAGATTAATGGAACAGGATGAGGTCCCTGAAACAGATTAATACAAGAGGACGAGATCCCTGAAACAGATAAATACAAGAGGACGAGGTCCCTGAAACAGATTAATACAACAGGACGAGGTCCCTGAAACAGATTAATGCAGCAGGATGATGTCAGTGAAACAGATTAATACAACAGGACGAGGTCCCTGAAACTGATTAATACAACAGGACGAGGTCCCTGAAGCAGGTTAATAGAAGAGAACGAGGTCCGTGAAACAGATAAATACAACAGGACGAGGTCCCTGAAACAGATTAATAGAGCAGGACGAGGTCCCTGAAAGAGATTAATACAACAGGATGAGGTCCCTGTAACAGATTAATACAACAGGACAAGGTCCCTTTAACAGATTAATAGAACAGGACTAGGTCCCTGAAAGAGATTAATACAACAGGATGACGTCCCTGAAACAGATTAATGCAACAGGACGAGGTCCCTGAAACAGATTAATACAAGAGGACGAGGTCACTGTAACAGATTAATGCAACAGGACGAGGTCACCGAAACAGATTAATACAACAGGACGAGGTCCCTGAAAAAGATTAATACAAGAGGACGAGGTCCCTGAAACAGATTAATACAACAGGACGAGGTCCCAGAAACAGATTAATACAAGAGGACGAGGTTCGTGTAACAGATTAATATAACAGGACGAGGTCCCTGAAACAGGTTAATACAACATGACGAGGTCCCTGGAACAGATTAATACACCAGGACGAGGTACTTGAAACAGATTAATACAAAAGGACGAGGTCCCTAAAACAGATTAATATAACAGGACGAGGTCCCTGAAACAGATTAATACACCAGGACGAGGTCCCTAAAAGAGATTAATACAAAAGGACGAAGTCCCTGAAACAGATTAATACAAGAGGACGAGGTCCCAGAAACAGATTAATATAACAGGACGAGGTCCCTGAAACAGGTTAATACAACAGGATGAGGTCCCTGTAACAGATTAATACAGCAAGACGATGTCCCTGTAACAGATTAATACAACAGGACGAGGTCCCTGAAAAAGATTAATACAACAGGACGAGGTCCCTGTAACAGATTAATACAACAGGACAAGGTCCCTTTAACAGATTAATAGAACAGGACTAGGTCCCTGAAAGAGATTAATACAACAGGATGAGGTCCCTGTAACAGATTAATACAGCAAGACGATGTCCCTGTAACAGATTAATACAACAGGACGAGGTCCCTGTAACAGATTAATGCAACAGGACGAGGTCCATGAAACAGATTAATACAACAGGACGAGGTCCCTGAAACAGAATATTGCAACAGGACGAGGTCCCTGAAACAGATTAATACAACAGGATGAGGTCCCTGTAACGGATTAATGCAACAGGACGAGGTCCCTGATACAGATTAATACAAGAGGACGTGATCCCTGAAACAGATATATACAACAGGACGAGGTCCCTGAAACAGATTAATACAACAGGACGAGATCCCTGAAACAGATTAATAGAACAGGACGAGGTACCTGAAACAGATAAATACAACAGGACAAGGTCCCTGAAACAGATTAATAGAGCAGGATGAGGACCTGTAACAGATTAATACAGCAGGACGATGTCCCTGTAACAGATTAATACAACAGGACGAGGTCCCTGAAACAGATTAATACAACAGGACGAGGACCCTGTAACAGATTAATACAACAGGATGATGTCCCTGAAACAGATTAATGCAACAGGACGAGGTCCCTGAAACGGATTAATACAAGAGGACGAGGTACCTGTAACAGATTAATGCAACAGGACGAGGTCCCTGAAACAGATTAATACAACAGGACGAGATCCCTGAAACAGATTAATAGAACAGGACGAGGTACCTGAAACAGATTAATGCAACAGGACGAGGTCCCTGAAACAGATTAATGCAACAGGACGAGGTCCCTGGAACAGATTATTGCAAGAGGACGAGGTCCCTGAAACAGATGAATACAAAAGGACGAGGTCCCTGTAACAGATTAATGTAACAGGACGAGGTCCCTGAAACAGATTAATACAACAGGACGAGGTCCCTGAAACAGAATATTGCAACAGGACGAGGTCCCTGTATCAGATTAATGCAACAGGACGAGGTCCCTGTAACAGATTAATACAACAGGACGAGGTCCCTGAAACAGAATATTGCAACAGGACGAGGTCCCTGTATCAGATTAATGCAACAGGACGAGGTCCATGAAACAGGTTAATACAACAGGACGAGGTCACTGAAACAGATTAATGCAACAGGACGAGGTCCCTGAAACAGATTAATACAACAGGACGAGGTCCCTGAAACAGAATATTGCAACAGGACGAGGTCCCTGAAACAGATTAATACAACAGGATGAGATCCCTGAAACAGATTAATACAACAGGACGAGGTCACTGAAACAGATTAATACAACAGGACGAGGTCCCTGAAACAGATTAATACAACAGGACGAGGTCCCTGAAACAGATTAATACAACAGGATGAGATCCCTGAAACAGATTAATACAACAGGACGAGGTCCCTGAAACAGATTAATGGAACAGGATGAGGTCCCTGAAACAGATTAATATTAGAGGACGAGATCCCTGAAACAGATAAATACAACAGGACGAGGTCCCTGAAACAGATTAATACAACAGGACGAGGTCCCTGAAACAGATTAATACAAAAGGACGAGGTCCCTGAAACAGATTAATACAACAGGATGACGTCCCTGAAACAGATTAATACAAGAGGACGAGGTCCCTGAAACAGATTAATGCAACAGGAAGAGGTCCCTGAAACTGATTAATACAACAGGACGAGGTCCCTGAAACAGATTAATGGAACAGGATGAGGTCCCTGAAACAGATTAATACAAGAGGACGAGATTCCTGAAACAGATAAATACAACAGGACGAGGTCCCTGAAACAGATTAATACAACAGGACGAGGTCCCTGAAACAGATTAATGCAGCAGGATGATGTCAGTGAAACATATTAATACAACAGGACGAGGTCCCTGAAACTGATTAATACAACAGGACGAGGTCCCTGAAGCAGGTTAATACAAGAGGACGAGGTCCGTGAAACAGATAAATACAACAGTACGAAGTCCCTGAAACAGATTAATAGAGCAGGACGAGGTCCCTGAAAGAGATTAATACAACAGGATGAGGTCCCTGTAACAGATTAATACAACAGGACAAGATCCCTTTAACAGATTAATAGAACAGGACTAGGTCCCTGAAAGAGATTAATACAACAGGATGATGTCCCTGAAACAGATTAATGCAACAGGACGAGGTCCCTGAAACAGATTAATACAAGAGGACGAGGTCACTGTAACAGATTAATGCAACAGGACGAGGTCCCTGAAACAGATTAATACAACAGGACGAGGTCCCTGAAACAGGTTAATACAAGAGGACGAGGTCCCTGAAACAGATTAATACAACAGGACGAGGTCCCAGAAACAGATTAATACAAGAGGACGAGGTTCGTGTAATAGATTAATATAACAGGACGAGGTCCCTGAAACAGGTTAATACAACATGACGAGGTCCCTGGAACAGATTAATACACCAGGACGAGGTCCTTGAAACAGATTAATACAAAAGGACGAGGTCCCTAAAACAGATTAACATAACAGGACGAGGTCCCTGGAACAGATTAATACACCAGGACGAGGTCCCTAAAAGAGATTAATACAAAAGGACGAAGTCCCTGAAACAGATTAATACAAGAGGACGAGGTCCCAGAAACAGAATAATATAACAGGACGTGGTCCCTAAAACAGATTAATAGAACAGGACAAGATACCAGAAACAGATTAATTCAAGAGGATGAGGTCCCAGAAACAGGTTAATACAACAGGACGAGGTCCTTGAAATAGATTAATAGAACAGGACGATGTTTCTGAAACAGATTAATACAACAGGACGAGGTCCCTGAAACAGATTAATACAACAGGACGAGGTCCCTGAAACAGATTAATGCAACAGGATGAGGTCCCTGAAACAGATTAATACAACAGGACGAGGTCCCTGAAACAGATTAATACAACAGGACGAGGTCCCTGAAACAGATTAATGCAACAGGATGAGGTCCCTGAAACAGATTAATACAACAGGACGAGGTCCCTGAAACAGATTAATACAACAGGACGAGGTCCATGAAACAGATTAATATAACAGGACGAGGTCCCTGAAACAGGTTAATACCAGAGGACGAGGTCCCTGAAACAGATTAATACAACAGGACGAGGTCCGAGAAACAGATTAATACAACAGGACGAGGTCCGTGTATCAGATTAATATAACAGGACGAGGTCGCTGAAACAGGTTAATACAACATGACGAGGTCCCTGAAACAGATTAATACAACAGGACAAGATCCCAGAAACAGATTAATTCAAGAGGATGAGGTCCCAGAAACAGGTTAATACAACAGGACGAGGTCCTTGAAATAGATTAATACAACAGGACGAGGTCGCTTAAACCAATTAATAGAACAGGACGAGGTCCCTAAAACAGATTAATACAAGAGGATGATGTTTCTGAAACAGATTAATACAACAGGACGACGTCCCTGGAACTGATTAATACAACAGGACGAGGTCCCTGAAACAGATTAATGCAGCAGGATGATGTCAGTGAAACAGATTAATACAACAGGACGAGGTCCCTGAAACTGATTAATACAACAGGACGAGGTCCCTGAAACAGATTAATACAAAAGGACGAGGTCCCTGAAACAGATTAATACAACAGGACGAGGTCCCTCAAACATATTAATACAACAGGACCAGGTCACTGAAACAGATTAATGCAACAGGACGAGGTTCCTGAAATAGATACTACAACAGGACGATGTCCCTGTAACAGATTAATACAACAGGAGGAGGTCCCTGAAACAGATTAATATAACAGGACGAGGTCCCTGAAACTGATTAAAACAAGAGGACGAGGTCCCTGAAACAGTTTAATACAAGAGGACGAGGTCCGTGAAACAGATAAATACAACAGGACAAGGTCCCTGAAACAGATTAATACAACAGGACGAGGTCCCTGTAACAGATTAATACAACAGGATGATGTCCCTGAAACAGATTAATGCAACAGGACGAGGTCCCTGAAACAGATAAATAGAAGAGGACGAGTTCCGTGTAACAGATTAATGCAACAGGACGAGGTCCCTGAAACAGATTAATAGAACAGGACGAGGTCCCTGAAACAGATTAATACAACAGGACGAGGTCCCTGTAACAGATTAATACAACAGGATGATGTCCCTGAAACAGGTTAATGCAACAGGACGAGGTCCCTGAAACTGATTAATACAAGAGGACGAGGTCACTGTAACAGATTAATGCAACAGGACGAGGTCCCTGAAACAGATTAATACAACAGGACGAGGTCCCTGAAACAGGTTAATACAAGAGGACGAGGTCCCTGAAACAGATTAATACAACAGGACGAGGTCCCAGAAACAGATTAATACAAGAGGACGAGGTTTGTGTAATAGATTAATATAACAGGACGAGGTCCCTGAAACAGGTTAATACAACATGACGAGGTCCCTGGAACAGATTAATACACCAGGACGAGGTCCTTGAAACAGATTAATACAAAAGGACGAGGTCCCTAAAACAGATTAACATAACAGGACGAGGTCCCAGGAACAGATTAATACACCAGGACGAGGTCCCTAAAAGAGATTAATACAAAAGGACGAAGTCCCTGAAACAGATTAATACAAGAGGACGAGGTCCCAGAAACAGAATAATATAACAGGACGTGGTCCCTAAAACAGATTAATAGAACAGGACAAGATACCAGAAACAGATTAATTCAAGAGGATGAGGTCCCAGAAACAGGTTAATACAACAGGACGAGGTCCTTGAAATAGATTAATAGAACAGGACGATGTTTCTGAAACAGATTAATACAACAGGACGAGGTCCCTGAAACAGATTAATACAACAGGACGAGGTCCCTGAAACAGATTAATGCAACAGGATGAGGTCCCTGAAACAGATTAATACAAGAGGACGAAGTCCCTGAAACAGATTAATACAACAGGACGAGGTCCCTGAAACAGATTAATACAACAGGACGAGGTCCCTGAAACAGATTAATACAACAGGACGAGGTCCCTCAAACATATTAATACAACAGGACGAGGTCCCTGAAACAGGTTAATACAAGAGGACGAGGTCCGTGAAACAGATTAATACAACAGGACGAGGTCCCTCAAACATATTAATACAACAGGACCAGGTCCCTGAAACAGATTAATGCAACAGGACGAGGTTCCTGAAATAGATTACTACAACAGGACGATGTCCCTGTAACAGATTAATACAACAGGAGGAGGTCCCTGAAACAGATTAATATAACAGGACGAGGTCCCTGAAACTGATTAAAACAAGAGGACGAGGTCCCTGAAACAGTTTAATACAAGAGGACGAGGTCCGTGAAACAGATAAATACAACAGGACGAGGTCCCTGAAACTGATTAATACAAGAGGACGAGGTCCGTGAAACAGATAAATACAACAGGACGAGGTCCCTGAAACAGATTAATAGAGCAGGACTAGGTCCCTGAAAGAGATTAATACAACAGGATGAGGTCCCTGTAACAGATTAATACAGCAAGACGATGTCCCTGTAACAGATTAATACAACAGGACGAGGTCCCTGAAACAGATTAATACAACAGGACGAGGTCCCTGTAACAGATTAATACAACAGGACAAGGTCCCTGTAACAGATTAATGCAACAGGACGAGGTCCATGAAACAGATTAATACAACAGGACGAGGTCCCTGAAACAGAATATTGCAACAGGACGAGGTCCCTGTAATGGATTAATGCAACAGGACGAGGTTCCTGTAATAGATTAATGCAATAGGACGAGGTCCCTGATGCAGATTAATACAACAGGACGAGGTCCCTGAAACAGATTAATACAACAGGACGAGGTCCCTGAAACAGATTAATACAACAGGACGAGGTCCCTGATACAGATTAATACAACAGGACGAGGTCCCTGATACAGATTAATACAACAGGACGAGGTCCCTGATACAGATTAATACAACAGGACGAGATCCCTGAAACAGATAAATACAACAGGACGAGGTCCCTGAAACAGATTAATACAAAAGGACGTGGTCCCTGAAACAGATTAATACAACAGGACGAGGTCCCTGAAACAGATTAATACAACAGGACGAGGTCCCTGAAACTGATTAATACAAGAGGACGAGGGCCCTGAAACAGATTAATACAAGAGGACGAGGTCCGTGAAACAGATAAATACAACAGGACGAGGTCCCTGTAACAGATTAATACAGCAAGACGATGTCCCTGTAACAGATTAATACAACAGGACGAGGTCCCTGTAACAGATTAATGCAACAGGACGAGGTCCATGAAACAGATTAATACAACAGGACGAGGTCCCTGAAACAGAATATTGCAACAGGACGAGGTCCCTGTAATGGATTAATGCAACAGGACGAGGTTCCTGTAATAGATTAATGCAATAGGACGAGGTCCCTGATACAGATTAATACAACAGGACGAGGTCCCTGAAACAGATTAATACAACAGGACGAGGTCCCTGAAACAGATTAATACAACAGGACGAGGTCCCTGATACAGATTAATACAACAGGACGAGGTCCCTGATACAGAATAATACAACAGGACGAGGTCCCTGATACAGATTAATACAACAGGACGAGATCCCTGAAACAGATAAATACAACAGGACGAGGTCCCTGAAACAGATTAATACAAAAGGACGTGGTCCCTGAAACAGATTAATACAACAGGACGAGGTCCCTGAAACAGATTAATACAACAGGACGAGGTCCCTGAAACTGATTAATACAAGAGGACGAGGGCCCTGAAACAGATTAATACAAGAGGACGAGGTCCGTGAAACAGATAAATACAACAGGACGAGGTCCCTTAAACAGATTAATAGAGCAGGATGAGGACCTGTAATAGATTAATACAACAGGACAAGGTCCCTGTAACAGATTAATAGAACAGGACAAGGTCCCTGAAAGAGATTAATACAACAGGATAAGGTCCCTGTAACAGATTAATACAGCAGGACGATGTCCCTGTTACAGATTAATACAACAGGACGATGTCCCTGAAACAGATTAATGCAAATGGACGAGGTCCCTGAAACAGATTAATGCAAATGGACGAGGTCCCTGAAACAGATTAATGCAACAGGATGAGGTCCCTGAAACAGATTAATACAAGAGGACGAAGTCCCTGAAACAGATTAATACAACAGGACGAGGTCCCTGAAACAGATTAATACAACAGGACGAGGTCCATGAAACAGATTAATATAACAGGACGAGGTCCCTGAAACAGGTTAATACCAGAGGACGAGGTCCCTGAAACAGATTAATACAACAGGACGAGGTCCGAGAAACAGATTAATACAACAGGACGAGGTCCGTGTAACAGATTAATATAACAGGACGAGGTCGCTGAAACAGGTTAATACAACATGACGAGGTCCCTGAAACAGATTAATACAACAGGACAAGATCCCAGAAACAGATTAATTCAAGAGGATGAGGTCCCAGAAACAGGTTAATACAACAGGACGAGGTCCTTGAAATAGATTAATACAACAGGACGAGGTCGCTTAAACCAATTAATAGAACAGGACGAGGTCCCTAAAACAGATTAATACAAGAGGATGATGTTTCTGAAACAGATTAATACAACAGGACGACGTCCCTGGAACTGATTAATACAACAGGACGAGGTCCCTGAAACAGATTAATGCAGCAGGATGATGTCAGTGAAACAGATTAATACAACAGGACGAGGTCCCTGAAACTGATTAATACAACAGGACGAGGTCCCTGAAACAGATTAATACAAAAGGACGAGGTCCCTGAAACAGATTAATACAACAGGACGAGGTCCCTCAAACATATTAATACAACAGGACCAGGTCCCTGAAACAGATTAATGCAACAGGACGAGGTTCCTGAAATAGATACTACAACAGGACGATGTCCCTGTAACAGATTAATACAACAGGAGGAGGTCCCTGAAACAGATTAATATAACAGGACGAGGTCCCTGAAACTGATTAAAACAAGAGGACGAGGTCCCTGAAACAGTTTAATACAAGAGGACGAGGTCCGTGAAACAGATAAATACAACAGGACAAGGTCCCTGAAACAGATTAATACAACAGGACGAGGTCCCTGTAACAGATTAATACAACAGGATGATGTCCCTGAAACAGATTAATGCAACAGGACGAGGTCCCTGAAACAGATAAATAGAAGAGGACGAGTTCCGTGTAACAGATTAATGCAACAGGACGAGGTCCCTGAAACAGATTAATAGAACAGGACGAGGTCCCTGAAACAGATTAATACAACAGGACGATGTCCCTGTAACAGATTAATACAACAGGATGATGTCCCTGAAACAGGTTAATGCAACAGGACGAGCTCCCTGAAACGGATTAATACAAGAGGACGAGGTCCCTGTAACAGATTAATGCAACAGGACGAGGTCCCTGAAACAGATTAATACAACAGGACGAGATCCCTGAAACAGATTAATAGAACAGGACGAGGTACCTGAAACAGATTAATGCAACAGGAGGAGGTCCCTGAAACAGATTAATGCAACAGGACGAGGTCCCTGTAACAGATTATTGCAAGAGGACGAGGTCCCTGAAACAGATGAATACAAAAGGACGAGGTCCCTGTAACAGATTAATGCAACAGGACGAGGTCCCTGTAACAGATTAATGCAATAGGACGAGGTCCCTGAAACAGATTAATACAACAGGACGAGGTCACTGAAACAAATTAATACAACAGGACGAGGTCCCTGAAACAGATTAATACAACAGGATGAGATCCCTGAAACAGATTAATACAACAGGACGAGGTCCCTGAAAGAGATTAATGGAACAGGATGAGGTCCCTGAAACAGATTAATACAAGAGGACGAGATCCCTGAAACAGATAAATACAACAGGACGAGGTCCCTGAAACAGATTAATACAACAGGACGAGGTCCCTGAAACAGATTAATACAAAAGGACGAGGTCCCTGAAACAGATTAATACAACAGGATGACGTCCCTGAAACAGATTAATACAAGAGGACGAGGTCCCTGAAACAGATTAATGCAACAGGAAGAGGTCCCTGAAACAGATTAATACAACAGGACGAGATCCATGAAAAAGATTAATGGAACAGGATGAGGTCCCTGAAACAGATTAATACAAGAGGACGAGATCCCTGAAACAGATAAATACAACAGGACGAGGTCCCTGAAACAGATTAATACAACAGGACGAGGTCCCTGAAACAGATTAATACAAAAGGACGAGGTCCCTGAAACAGATTAATACAACAGGATGACGTCCCTGAAACAGATTAATACAAGAGGACGAGGTCCCTGAAACAGATTAATGCAACAGGATGAGGTCCCTGAAACAGATTAATACAAGAGGACGAAGTCCCTGAAACAGATTAATACAACAGGACGAGGTCCCTGAAACAGATTAATACAACAGGACGAGGTCCATGAAACAGATTAATATAACAGGACGAGGTCCCTGAAACAGGTTAATACAAGAGGACGAGGTCCCTGAAACAGATTAATACAACAGGACGAGGTCCCTGAAACAGATTAATGCAACAGGATGAGGTCCCTGAAACAGATTAATACAAGAAGACCAAGTCCCTGAAACAGATTAATACAACAGGACGAGGTCCCTGAAACAGATTAATACAACAGGACGAGGTCCTTGGAACAGATTAATACACCAGGACGAGGTCCTTTAAACAGATTAATACAAAAGGACGAGGTCCCTGAAACAGATTAATACAAAAGGACGAGGTCCCTGAAACAGATTAATACACCAGGACGAGGTCCCTAAAAGAGATTAATACAAAAGGACGAAGTCCCTGAAACAGATTAATACAAGAGGACGAGGTCCCAGATACAGAATAATATAACAGGACGTGGTCCCTAAAACAGATTAATAGAACAGGACAAGATACCAGAAACAGATTAATTCAAGAGGATGAGGTCCCAGAAACAGGTTAATACAACAGGACGAGGTCCTTGAAATAGATTAATACAACAGGACGAGGTCCCTGAAACTGATTAATACAACAGGACGAGGTCCCTGAAGCAGGTTAATATGAGAGGACGAGGTCCGTGAAACAGATAAATACAACAGGACGAGGTCCCTGAAACAGATTAATAGAGCCGGACTAGGTCCCTGAAAGAGATTAATACAACAGGATGAGGTCCCTGTAACAGATTAATACAGCAAGACGAGGTCCCTGAAACAGATTAATACAACAGGACGAGGTCCCTGTAACAGATTAATACAACAGGATGATGTCCCTGAAACAGATTAATGCAACAGGACGAGGTCCCTGAAACAGATAAATAGAAGAGGACGAGTTCCGTGTAACAGATTAATGCAACAGGACGAGGTCCCTGAAACAGATTAATAGAACAGGACGAGGTCCCTGAAACAGATTAATACAACAGGACGAGGTCCCTGTAACAGATTAATACAACAGGATGATGTCCCTGAAACAGGTTAATGCAACAGGACGAGGTCCCTGAAACAGATTAATACAAGAGGACGAGGTCACTGTAACAGATTAATGCAACAGGACGAGGTCCCTGAAACAGATTAATACAACAGGACGAGGTCCCTGAAACAGGTTAATACAAGAGGACGAGGTCACTGAAACAGATTAATACAACAGGACGAGGTCCCAGAAACAGATTAATACAAGAGGACGAGGTTTGTGTAATAGATAAATATAACAGGACGAGGTCCCTGAAACAGGTTAATACAACATGACGAGGTCCCTGGAACAGATTAATACACCAGGACGAGGTCCTTGAAACAGATTAATACAAAAGGACGAGGTCCCTAAAACAGATTAACATAACAGGACGAGGTCCCTGGAACAGATTAATACACCAGGACGAGGTCCCTAAAAGAGATTAATACAAAAGGACGAAGTCCCTGAAACAGATTAATACAAGAGGACGAGGTCCCAGAAACAGAATAATATAACAGGACGTGGTCCCTAAAACAGATTAATAGAACAGGACAAGATACCAGAAACAGATTAATTCAAGAGGATGAGGTCCCAGAAACAGGTTAATACAACAGGACGAGGTCCTTGAAATAGATTAATAGAACAGGACGATGTTTCTGAAACAGATTAATACAACAGGACGAGGTCCCTGAAACAGATTAATACAACAGGACGAGGTCCCTGAAACAGATTAATGCAACAGGATGAGGTCCCTGAAACAGATTAATACAAGAGGACGAAGTCCCTGAAACAGATTAATACAACAGGACGAGGTCCCTGAAACAGATTAATACAACAGGACGAGGTCCCTGAAACAGATTAATACAACAGGACGAGGTCCCTCAAACATATTAATACAACAGGACGAGGTCCCTGAAACAGGTTAATACAAGAGGACGAGGTCCGTGAAACAGATTAATACAACAGGACGAGGTCCCTCAAACATATTAATACAACAGGACAAGGTCCCTGAAACAGATTAATACAACAGGACGAGGTCACTGAAACAAATTAATACAACAGGACGAGGTCCCTGAAACAGATTAATACAACAGGATGAGATCCCTGAAACAGATTAATACAACAGGACGAGGTCCCTGAAAGAGATTAATGGAACAGGATGAGGTCCCTGAAACAGATTAATACAAGAGGACGAGATCCCTGAAACAGATAAATACAACAGGACGAGGTCCCTGAAACAGATTAATACAACAGGACGAGGTCCCTGAAACAGATTAATACAAAAGGACGAGGTCCCTGAAACAGATTAATACAACAGGATGACGTCCCTGAAACAGATTAATACAAGAGGACGAGGTCCCTGAAACAGATTAATGCAACAGGAAGAGGTCCCTGAAACAGATTAATACAACAGGACGAGATCCATGAAAAAGATTAATGGAACAGGATGAGGTCCCTGAAACAGATTAATACAAGAGGACGAGATCCCTGAAACAGATAAATACAACAGGACGAGGTCCCTGAAACAGATTAATACAACAGGACGAGGTCCCTGAAACAGATTAATACAAAAGGACGAGGTCCCTGAAACAGATTAATACAACAGGATGACGTCCCTGAAACAGATTAATACAAGAGGACGAGGTCCCTGAAACAGATTAATGCAACAGGATGAGGTCCCTGAAACAGATTAATACAAGAGGACGAAGTCCCTGAAACAGATTAATACAACAGGACGAGGTCCCTGAAACAGATTAATACAACAGGACGAGGTCCATGAAACAGATTAATATAACAGGACGAGGTCCCTGAAACAGGTTAATACAAGAGGACGAGGTCCCTGAAACAGATTAATACAACAGGACGAGGTCCCTGAAACAGATTAATGCAACAGGATGAGGTCCCTGAAACAGATTAATACAAGAAGACCAAGTCCCTGAAACAGATTAATACAACAGGACGAGGTCCCTGAAACAGATTAATACAACAGGACGAGGTCCTTGGAACAGATTAATACACCAGGACGAGGTCCTTTAAACAGATTAATACAAAAGGACGAGGTCCCTGAAACAGATTAATACAAAAGGACGAGGTCCCTGAAACAGATTAATACACCAGGACGAGGTCCCTAAAAGAGATTAATACAAAAGGACGAAGTCCCTGAAACAGATTAATACAAGAGGACGAGGTCCCAGATACAGAATAATATAACAGGACGTGGTCCCTAAAACAGATTAATAGAACAGGACAAGATACCAGAAACAGATTAATTCAAGAGGATGAGGTCCCAGAAACAGGTTAATACAACAGGACGAGGTCCTTGAAATAGATTAATACAACAGGACGAGGTCCCTGAAACTGATTAATACAACAGGACGAGGTCCCTGAAGCAGGTTAATATGAGAGGACGAGGTCCGTGAAACAGATAAATACAACAGGACGAGGTCCCTGAAACAGATTAATAGAGCCGGACTAGGTCCCTGAAAGAGATTAATACAACAGGATGAGGTCCCTGTAACAGATTAATACAGCAAGACGAGGTCCCTGAAACAGATTAATACAACAGGACGAGGTCCCTGTAACAGATTAATACAACAGGATGATGTCCCTGAAACAGATTAATGCAACAGGACGAGGTCCCTGAAACAGATAAATAGAAGAGGACGAGTTCCGTGTAACAGATTAATGCAACAGGACGAGGTCCCTGAAACAGATTAATAGAACAGGACGAGGTCCCTGAAACAGATTAATACAACAGGACGAGGTCCCTGTAACAGATTAATACAACAGGATGATGTCCCTGAAACAGGTTAATGCAACAGGACGAGGTCCCTGAAACAGATTAATACAAGAGGACGAGGTCACTGTAACAGATTAATGCAACAGGACGAGGTCCCTGAAACAGATTAATACAACAGGACGAGGTCCCTGAAACAGGTTAATACAAGAGGACGAGGTCCCTGAAACAGATTAATACAACAGGACGAGGTCCCAGAAACAGATTAATACAAGAGGACGAGGTTTGTGTAATAGATTAATATAACAGGACGAGGTCCCTGAAACAGGTTAATACAACATGACGAGGTCCCTGGAACAGATTAATACACCAGGACGAGGTCCTTGAAACAGATTAATACAAAAGGACGAGGTCCCTAAAACAGATTAACATAACAGGACGAGGTCCCTGGAACAGATTAATACACCAGGACGAGGTCCCTAAAAGAGATTAATACAAAAGGACGAAGTCCCTGAAACAGATTAATACAAGAGGACGAGGTCCCAGAAACAGAATAATATAACAGGACGTGGTCCCTAAAACAGATTAATAGAACAGGACAAGATACCAGAAACAGATTAATTCAAGAGGATGAGGTCCCAGAAACAGGTTAATACAACAGGACGAGGTCCTTGAAATAGATTAATAGAACAGGACGATGTTTCTGAAACAGATTAATACAACAGGACGAGGTCCCTGAAACAGATTAATACAACAGGACGAGGTCCCTGAAACAGATTAATGCAACAGGATGAGGTCCCTGAAACAGATTAATACAAGAGGACGAAGTCCCTGAAACAGATTAATACAACAGGACGAGGTCCCTGAAACAGATTAATACAACAGGACGAGGTCCCTGAAACAGATTAATACAACAGGACGAGGTCCCTCAAACATATTAATACAACAGGACGAGGTCCCTGAAACAGGTTAATACAAGAGGACGAGGTCCGTGAAACAGATTAATACAACAGGACGAGGTCCCTCAAACATATTAATACAACAGGACCAGGTCCCTGAAACAGATTAATGCAACAGGACGAGGTTCCTGAAATAGATTACTACAACAGGACGATGTCCCTGTAACAGATTAATACAACAGGAGGAGGTCCCTGAAACAGATTAATATAACAGGACGAGGTCCCTGAAACTGATTAAAACAAGAGGACGAGGTCCCTGAAACAGTTTAATACAAGAGGACGAGGTCCGTGAAACAGATAAATACAACAGGACGAGGTCCCTGAAACTGATTAATACAAGAGGACGAGGTCCGTGAAACAGATAAATACAACAGGACGAGGTCCCTGAAACAGATTAATAGAGCAGGACTAGGTCCCTGAAAGAGATTAATACAACAGGATGAGGTCCCTGTAACAGATTAATACAGCAAGACGATGTCCCTGTAACAGATTAATACAACAGGACGAGGTCCATGAAACAGATTAATACAACAGGACGAGGTCCCTGTAACAGATTAATACAACAGGACAAGGTCCCTGTAACAGATTAATGCAACAGGACGAGGTCCATGAAACAGATTAATACAACAGGACGAGGTCCCTGAAACAGAATATTGCAACAGGACGAGGTCCCTGTAATGGATTAATTCAACAGGACGAGGTTCCTGTAATAGATTAATGCAATAGGACGAGGTCCCTGATACAGATTAATACAACAGGACGAGGTCCCTGAAACAGATTAATACAACAGGACGAGGTCCCTGAAACAGATTAATACAACAGGACGAGGTCCCTGATACAGATTAATACAACAGGACGAGGTCCCTGATACAGATTAATACAACAGGACGAGGTCCCTGATACAGATTAATACAACAGGACGAGATCCCTGAAACAGATAAATACAACAGGACGAGGTCCCTGAAACAGATTAATACAAAAGGACGTGGTCCCTGAAACAGATTAATACAACAGGACGAGGTCCCTGAAACAGATTAATACAACAGGACGAGGTCCCTGAAACTGATTAATACAAGAGGACGAGGGCCCTGAAACAGATTAATACAAGAGGACGAGGTCCGTGAAACAGATAAATACAACAGGACGAGGTCCCTGTAACAGATTAATACAGCAAGACGATGTCCCTGTAACAGATTAATACAACAGGACGAGGTCCCTGTAACAGATTAATGCAACAGGACGAGGTCCATGAAACAGATTAATACAACAGGACGAGGTCCCTGAAACAGAATATTGCAACAGGACGAGGTCCCTGTAATGGATTAATGCAACAGGACGAGGTTCCTGTAATAGATTAATGCAATAGGACGAGGTCCCTGATACAGATTAATACAACAGGACGAGGTCCCTGAAACAGATTAATACAACAGGACGAGGTCCCTGTAATGGATTAATGCAACAGGACGAGGTCCCTGAAAGAGATTAATGGAACAGGATGAGGTCCCTGAAACAGATTAATACAAGAGGACGAGATCCCTGAAACAGATAAATACAACAGGACGAGGTCCCTGAAACAGATTAATACAACAGGACGAGGTCCCTGAAACAGATTAATACAAAAGGACGAGGTCCCTGAAACAGATTAATACAACAGGATGACGTCCCTGAAACAGATTAATACAAGAGGACGAGGTCCCTGAAACAGATTAATGCAACAGGAAGAGGTCCCTGAAACAGATTAATACAACAGGACGAGATCCATGAAAAAGATT
The DNA here is from genome assembly GCF_036971445.1 of Narcine bancroftii. Taxonomy (NCBI): domain Eukaryota; kingdom Metazoa; phylum Chordata; class Chondrichthyes; order Torpediniformes; family Narcinidae; genus Narcine; species Narcine bancroftii. Next base: position 7,925,692 of record NC_091470.1, on the reverse strand, counting down.
AATGGAACAGGATGAGGTCCCTGAAACAGATTAATACAAGAGGACGAGATCCCTGAAACAGATAAATACAACAGGACGAGGTCCCTGAAACAGATTAATACAACAGGACGAGGTCCCTGAAACAGATTAATACAAAAGGACGAGGTCCCTGAAACAGATTAATACAACAGGATGACGTCCCTGAAACAGATTAATACAAGAGGACGAGGTCCCTGAAACAGATTAATGCAACAGGATGAGGTCCCTGAAACAGATTAATACAAGAGGACGAAGTCCCTGAAACAGATTAATACAACAGGACGAGGTCCCTGAAACAGATTAATACAACAGGACGAGGTCCCTGTAACAGATTAATACAACAGGACAAGGTCCCTGTAACAGATTAATGCAACAGGACGAGGTCCATGAAACAGATTAATACAACAGGACGAGGTCCCTGAAACAGAATATTGCAACAGGACGAGGTCCCTGTAATGGATTAATGCAACAGGACGAGGTTCCTGTAATAGATTAATGCAATAGGACGAGGTCCCTGATGCAGATTAATACAACAGGACGAGGTCCCTGAAACAGATTAATACAACAGGACGAGGTCCCTGAAACAGATTAATACAACAGGACGAGGTCCCTGATACAGATTAATACAACAGGACGAGGTCCCTGATACAGATTAATACAACAGGACGAGGTCCCTGATACAGATTAATACAACAGGACGAGATCCCTGAAACAGATAAATACAACAGGACGAGGTCCCTGAAACAGATTAATACAAAAGGACGTGGTCCCTGAAACAGATTAATACAACAGGACGAGGTCCCTGAAACAGATTAATACAACAGGACGAGGTCCCTGAAACTGATTAATACAAGAGGACGAGGGCCCTGAAACAGATTAATACAAGAGGACGAGGTCCGTGAAACAGATAAATACAACAGGACGAGGTCCCTGTAACAGATTAATACAGCAAGACGATGTCCCTGTAACAGATTAATACAACAGGACGAGGTCCCTGTAACAGATTAATGCAACAGGACGAGGTCCATGAAACAGATTAATACAACAGGACGAGGTCCCTGAAACAGAATATTGCAACAGGACGAGGTCCCTGTAATGGATTAATGCAACAGGACGAGGTTCCTGTAATAGATTAATGCAATAGGACGAGGTCCCTGATACAGATTAATACAACAGGACGAGGTCCCTGAAACAGATTAATACAACAGGACGAGGTCCCTGAAACAGATTAATACAACAGGACGAGGTCCCTGATACAGATTAATACAACAGGACGAGGTCCCTGATACAGAATAATACAACAGGACGAGGTCCCTGATACAGATTAATACAACAGGACGAGATCCCTGAAACAGATAAATACAACAGGACGAGGTCCCTGAAACAGATTAATACAAAAGGACGTGGTCCCTGAAACAGATTAATACAACAGGACGAGGTCCCTGAAACAGATTAATACAACAGGACGAGGTCCCTGAAACTGATTAATACAAGAGGACGAGGGCCCTGAAACAGATTAATACAAGAGGACGAGGTCCGTGAAACAGATAAATACAACAGGACGAGGTCCCTTAAACAGATTAATAGAGCAGGATGAGGACCTGTAATAGATTAATACAACAGGACAAGGTCCCTGTAACAGATTAATAGAACAGGACAAGGTCCCTGAAAGAGATTAATACAACAGGATAAGGTCCCTGTAACAGATTAATACAGCAGGACGATGTCCCTGTTACAGATTAATACAACAGGACGATGTCCCTGAAACAGATTAATGCAAATGGACGAGGTCCCTGAAACAGATTAATGCAAATGGACGAGGTCCCTGAAACAGATTAATGCAACAGGATGAGGTCCCTGAAACAGATTAATACAAGAGGACGAAGTCCCTGAAACAGATTAATACAACAGGACGAGGTCCCTGAAACAGATTAATACAACAGGACGAGGTCCATGAAACAGATTAATATAACAGGACGAGGTCCCTGAAACAGGTTAATACCAGAGGACGAGGTCCCTGAAACAGATTAATACAACAGGACGAGGTCCGAGAAACAGATTAATACAACAGGACGAGGTCCGTGTAACAGATTAATATAACAGGACGAGGTCGCTGAAACAGGTTAATACAACATGACGAGGTCCCTGAAACAGATTAATACAACAGGACAAGATCCCAGAAACAGATTAATTCAAGAGGATGAGGTCCCAGAAACAGGTTAATACAACAGGACGAGGTCCTTGAAATAGATTAATACAACAGGACGAGGTCGCTTAAACCAATTAATAGAACAGGACGAGGTCCCTAAAACAGATTAATACAAGAGGATGATGTTTCTGAAACAGATTAATACAACAGGACGACGTCCCTGGAACTGATTAATACAACAGGACGAGGTCCCTGAAACAGATTAATGCAGCAGGATGATGTCAGTGAAACAGATTAATACAACAGGACGAGGTCCCTGAAACTGATTAATACAACAGGACGAGGTCCCTGAAACAGATTAATACAAAAGGACGAGGTCCCTGAAACAGATTAATACAACAGGACGAGGTCCCTCAAACATATTAATACAACAGGACCAGGTCCCTGAAACAGATTAATGCAACAGGACGAGGTTCCTGAAATAGATACTACAACAGGACGATGTCCCTGTAACAGATTAATACAACAGGAGGAGGTCCCTGAAACAGATTAATATAACAGGACGAGGTCCCTGAAACTGATTAAAACAAGAGGACGAGGTCCCTGAAACAGTTTAATACAAGAGGACGAGGTCCGTGAAACAGATAAATACAACAGGACAAGGTCCCTGAAACAGATTAATACAACAGGACGAGGTCCCTGTAACAGATTAATACAACAGGATGATGTCCCTGAAACAGATTAATGCAACAGGACGAGGTCCCTGAAACAGATAAATAGAAGAGGACGAGTTCCGTGTAACAGATTAATGCAACAGGACGAGGTCCCTGAAACAGATTAATAGAACAGGACGAGGTCCCTGAAACAGATTAATACAACAGGACGATGTCCCTGTAACAGATTAATACAACAGGATGATGTCCCTGAAACAGGTTAATGCAACAGGACGAGCTCCCTGAAACGGATTAATACAAGAGGACGAGGTCCCTGTAACAGATTAATGCAACAGGACGAGGTCCCTGAAACAGATTAATACAACAGGACGAGATCCCTGAAACAGATTAATAGAACAGGACGAGGTACCTGAAACAGATTAATGCAACAGGAGGAGGTCCCTGAAACAGATTAATGCAACAGGACGAGGTCCCTGTAACAGATTATTGCAAGAGGACGAGGTCCCTGAAACAGATGAATACAAAAGGACGAGGTCCCTGTAACAGATTAATGCAACAGGACGAGGTCCCTGTAACAGATTAATGCAATAGGACGAGGTCCCTGAAACAGATTAATACAACAGGACGAGGTCACTGAAACAAATTAATACAACAGGACGAGGTCCCTGAAACAGATTAATACAACAGGATGAGATCCCTGAAACAGATTAATACAACAGGACGAGGTCCCTGAAAGAGATTAATGGAACAGGATGAGGTCCCTGAAACAGATTAATACAAGAGGACGAGATCCCTGAAACAGATAAATACAACAGGACGAGGTCCCTGAAACAGATTAATACAACAGGACGAGGTCCCTGAAACAGATTAATACAAAAGGACGAGGTCCCTGAAACAGATTAATACAACAGGATGACGTCCCTGAAACAGATTAATACAAGAGGACGAGGTCCCTGAAACAGATTAATGCAACAGGAAGAGGTCCCTGAAACAGATTAATACAACAGGACGAGATCCATGAAAAAGATTAATGGAACAGGATGAGGTCCCTGAAACAGATTAATACAAGAGGACGAGATCCCTGAAACAGATAAATACAACAGGACGAGGTCCCTGAAACAGATTAATACAACAGGACGAGGTCCCTGAAACAGATTAATACAAAAGGACGAGGTCCCTGAAACAGATTAATACAACAGGATGACGTCCCTGAAACAGATTAATACAAGAGGACGAGGTCCCTGAAACAGATTAATGCAACAGGATGAGGTCCCTGAAACAGATTAATACAAGAGGACGAAGTCCCTGAAACAGATTAATACAACAGGACGAGGTCCCTGAAACAGATTAATACAACAGGACGAGGTCCATGAAACAGATTAATATAACAGGACGAGGTCCCTGAAACAGGTTAATACAAGAGGACGAGGTCCCTGAAACAGATTAATACAACAGGACGAGGTCCCTGAAACAGATTAATGCAACAGGATGAGGTCCCTGAAACAGATTAATACAAGAAGACCAAGTCCCTGAAACAGATTAATACAACAGGACGAGGTCCCTGAAACAGATTAATACAACAGGACGAGGTCCTTGGAACAGATTAATACACCAGGACGAGGTCCTTTAAACAGATTAATATAACAGGACGAGGTCGCTGAAACAGGTTAATACAACATGACGAGGTCCCTGAAACAGATTAATACAACAGGACAAGATCCCAGAAACAGATTAATTCAAGAGGATGAGGTCCCAGAAACAGGTTAATACAACAGGACGAGGTCCTTGAAATAGATTAATACAACAGGACGAGGTCGCTTAAACCAATTAATAGAACAGGACGAGGTCCCTAAAACAGATTAATACAAGAGGATGATGTTTCTGAAACAGATTAATACAACAGGACGACGTCCCTGGAACTGATTAATACAACAGGACGAGGTCCCTGAAACAGATTAATGCAGCAGGATGATGTCAGTGAAACAGATTAATACAACAGGACGAGGTCCCTGAAACTGATTAATACAACAGGACGAGGTCCCTGAAACAGATTAATACAAAAGGACGAGGTCCCTGAAACAGATTAATACAACAGGACGAGGTCCCTCAAACATATTAATACAACAGGACCAGGTCCCTGAAACAGATTAATGCAACAGGACGAGGTTCCTGAAATAGATACTACAACAGGACGATGTCCCTGTAACAGATTAATACAACAGGAGGAGGTCCCTGAAACAGATTAATATAACAGGACGAGGTCCCTGAAACTGATTAAAACAAGAGGACGAGGTCCCTGAAACAGTTTAATACAAGAGGACGAGGTCCGTGAAACAGATAAATACAACAGGACAAGGTCCCTGAAACAGATTAATACAACAGGACGAGGTCCCTGTAACAGATTAATACAACAGGATGATGTCCCTGAAACAGATTAATGCAACAGGACGAGGTCCCTGAAACAGATAAATAGAAGAGGACGAGTTCCGTGTAACAGATTAATGCAACAGGACGAGGTCCCTGAAACAGATTAATAGAACAGGACGAGGTCCCTGAAACAGATTAATACAACAGGACGATGTCCCTGTAACAGATTAATACAACAGGATGATGTCCCTGAAACAGGTTAATGCAACAGGACGAGCTCCCTGAAACGGATTAATACAAGAGGACGAGGTCCCTGTAACAGATTAATGCAACAGGACGAGGTCCCTGAAACAGATTAATACAACAGGACGAGATCCCTGAAACAGATTAATAGAACAGGACGAGGTACCTGAAACAGATTAATGCAACAGGAGGAGGTCCCTGAAACAGATTAATGCAACAGGACGAGGTCCCTGTAACAGATTATTGCAAGAGGACGAGGTCCCTGAAACAGATGAATACAAAAGGACGAGGTCCCTGTAACAGATTAATGCAACAGGACGAGGTCCCTGTAACAGATTAATGCAATAGGACGAGGTCCCTGAAACAGATTAATACAACAGGACGAGGTCACTGAAACAAATTAATACAACAGGACGAGGTCCCTGAAACAGATTAATACAACAGGATGAGATCCCTGAAACAGATTAATACAACAGGACGAGGTCCCTGAAAGAGATTAATGGAACAGGATGAGGTCCCTGAAACAGATTAATACAAGAGGACGAGATCCCTGAAACAGATAAATACAACAGGACGAGGTCCCTGAAACAGATTAATACAACAGGACGAGGTCCCTGAAACAGATTAATACAAAAGGACGAGGTCCCTGAAACAGATTAATACAACAGGATGACGTCCCTGAAACAGATTAATACAAGAGGACGAGGTCCCTGAAACAGATTAATGCAACAGGAAGAGGTCCCTGAAACAGATTAATACAACAGGACGAGATCCATGAAAAAGATTAATGGAACAGGATGAGGTCCCTGAAACAGATTAATACAAGAGGACGAGATCCCTGAAACAGATAAATACAACAGGACGAGGTCCCTGAAACAGATTAATACAACAGGACGAGGTCCCTGAAACAGATTAATACAAAAGGACGAGGTCCCTGAAACAGATTAATACAACAGGATGACGTCCCTGAAACAGATTAATACAAGAGGACGAGGTCCCTGAAACAGATTAATGCAACAGGATGAGGTCCCTGAAACAGATTAATACAAGAGGACGAAGTCCCTGAAACAGATTAATACAACAGGACGAGGTCCCTGAAACAGATTAATACAACAGGACGAGGTCCATGAAACAGATTAATATAACAGGACGAGGTCCCTGAAACAGGTTAATACAAGAGGACGAGGTCCCTGAAACAGATTAATACAACAGGACGAGGTCCCTGAAACAGATTAATGCAACAGGATGAGGTCCCTGAAACAGATTAATACAAGAAGACCAAGTCCCTGAAACAGATTAATACAACAGGACGAGGTCCCTGAAACAGATTAATACAACAGGACGAGGTCCTTGGAACAGATTAATACACCAGGACGAGGTCCTTTAAACAGATTAATACAAAAGGACGAGGTCCCTGAAACAGATTAATACAAAAGGACGAGGTCCCTGAAACAGATTAATACACCAGGACGAGGTCCCTAAAAGAGATTAATACAAAAGGACGAAGTCCCTGAAACAGATTAATACAAGAGGACGAGGTCCCAGATACAGAATAATATAACAGGACGTGGTCCCTAAAACAGATTAATAGAACAGGACAAGATACCAGAAACAGATTAATTCAAGAGGATGAGGTCCCAGAAACAGGTTAATACAACAGGACGAGGTCCTTGAAATAGATTAATACAACAGGACGAGGTCCCTGAAACTGATTAATACAACAGGACGAGGTCCCTGAAGCAGGTTAATATGAGAGGACGAGGTCCGTGAAACAGATAAATACAACAGGACGAGGTCCCTGAAACAGATTAATAGAGCCGGACTAGGTCCCTGAAAGAGATTAATACAACAGGATGAGGTCCCTGTAACAGATTAATACAGCAAGACGAGGTCCCTGAAACAGATTAATACAACAGGACGAGGTCCCTGTAACAGATTAATACAACAGGATGATGTCCCTGAAACAGATTAATGCAACAGGACGAGGTCCCTGAAACAGATAAATAGAAGAGGACGAGTTCCGTGTAACAGATTAATGCAACAGGACGAGGTCCCTGAAACAGATTAATAGAACAGGACGAGGTCCCTGAAACAGATTAATACAACAGGACGAGGTCCCTGTAACAGATTAATACAACAGGATGATGTCCCTGAAACAGGTTAATGCAACAGGACGAGGTCCCTGAAACAGATTAATACAAGAGGACGAGGTCACTGTAACAGATTAATGCAACAGGACGAGGTCCCTGAAACAGATTAATACAACAGGACGAGGTCCCTGAAACAGGTTAATACAAGAGGACGAGGTCACTGAAACAGATTAATACAACAGGACGAGGTCCCAGAAACAGATTAATACAAGAGGACGAGGTTTGTGTAATAGATAAATATAACAGGACGAGGTCCCTGAAACAGGTTAATACAACATGACGAGGTCCCTGGAACAGATTAATACACCAGGACGAGGTCCTTGAAACAGATTAATACAAAAGGACGAGGTCCCTAAAACAGATTAACATAACAGGACGAGGTCCCTGGAACAGATTAATACACCAGGACGAGGTCCCTAAAAGAGATTAATACAAAAGGACGAAGTCCCTGAAACAGATTAATACAAGAGGACGAGGTCCCAGAAACAGAATAATATAACAGGACGTGGTCCCTAAAACAGATTAATAGAACAGGACAAGATACCAGAAACAGATTAATTCAAGAGGATGAGGTCCCAGAAACAGGTTAATACAACAGGACGAGGTCCTTGAAATAGATTAATAGAACAGGACGATGTTTCTGAAACAGATTAATACAACAGGACGAGGTCCCTGAAACAGATTAATACAACAGGACGAGGTCCCTGAAACAGATTAATGCAACAGGATGAGGTCCCTGAAACAGATTAATACAAGAGGACGAAGTCCCTGAAACAGATTAATACAACAGGACGAGGTCCCTGAAACAGATTAATACAACAGGACGAGGTCCCTGAAACAGATTAATACAACAGGACGAGGTCCCTCAAACATATTAATACAACAGGACGAGGTCCCTGAAACAGGTTAATACAAGAGGACGAGGTCCGTGAAACAGATTAATACAACAGGACGAGGTCCCTCAAACATATTAATACAACAGGACAAGGTCCCTGAAACAGATTAATACAACAGGACGAGGTCACTGAAACAAATTAATACAACAGGACGAGGTCCCTGAAACAGATTAATACAACAGGATGAGATCCCTGAAACAGATTAATACAACAGGACGAGGTCCCTGAAAGAGATTAATGGAACAGGATGAGGTCCCTGAAACAGATTAATACAAGAGGACGAGATCCCTGAAACAGATAAATACAACAGGACGAGGTCCCTGAAACAGATTAATACAACAGGACGAGGTCCCTGAAACAGATTAATACAAAAGGACGAGGTCCCTGAAACAGATTAATACAACAGGATGACGTCCCTGAAACAGATTAATACAAGAGGACGAAGTCCCTGAAACAGATTAATGCAACAGGAAGAGGTCCCTGAAACAGATTAATACAACAGGACGAGATCCATGAAAAAGATTAATGGAACAGGATGAGGTCCCTGAAACAGATTAATACAAGAGGACGAGATCCCTGAAACAGATAAATACAACAGGACGAGGTCCCTGAAACAGATTAATACAACAGGACGAGGTCCCTGAAACAGATTAATACAAAAGGACGAGGTCCCTGAAACAGATTAATACAACAGGATGACGTCCCTGAAACAGATTAATACAAGAGGACGAGGTCCCTGAAACAGATTAATGCAACAGGATGAGGTCCCTGAAACAGATTAATACAAGAGGACGAAGTCCCTGAAACAGATTAATACAACAGGACGAGGTCCCTGAAACAGATTAATACAACAGGACGAGGTCCATGAAACAGATTAATATAACAGGACGAGGTCCCTGAAACAGGTTAATACAAGAGGACGAGGTCCCTGAAACAGATTAATACAACAGGACGAGGTCCCTGAAACAGATTAATGCAACAGGATGAGGTCCCTGAAACAGATTAATACAAGAAGACCAAGTCCCTGAAACAGATTAATACAACAGGACGAGGTCCCTGAAACAGATTAATACAACAGGACGAGGTCCTTGGAACAGATTAATACACCAGGACGAGGTCCTTTAAACAGATTAATACAAAAGGACGAGGTCCCTGAAACAGATTAATACAAAAGGACGAGGTCCCTGAAACAGATTAATACACCAGGACGAGGTCCCTAAAAGAGATTAATACAAAAGGACGAAGTCCCTGAAACAGATTAATACAAGAGGACGAGGTCCCAGATACAGAATAATATAACAGGACGTGGTCCCTAAAACAGATTAATAGAACAGGACAAGATACCAGAAACAGATTAATTCAAGAGGATGAGGTCCCAGAAACAGGTTAATACAACAGGACGAGGTCCTTGAAATAGATTAATACAACAGGACGAGGTCCCTGAAACTGATTAATACAACAGGACGAGGTCCCTGAAGCAGGTTAATATGAGAGGACGAGGTCCGTGAAACAGATAAATACAACAGGACGAGGTCCCTGAAACAGATTAATAGAGCCGGACTAGGTCCCTGAAAGAGATTAATACAACAGGATGAGGTCCCTGTAACAGATTAATACAGCAAGACGAGGTCCCTGAAACAGATTAATACAACAGGACGAGGTCCCTGTAACAGATTAATACAACAGGATGATGTCCCTGAAACAGATTAATGCAACAGGACGAGGTCCCTGAAACAGATAAATAGAAGAGGACGAGTTCCGTGTAACAGATTAATGCAACAGGACGAGGTCCCTGAAACAGATTAATAGAACAGGACGAGGTCCCTGAAACAGATTAATACAACAGGACGAGGTCCCTGTAACAGATTAATACAACAGGATGATGTCCCTGAAACAGGTTAATGCAACAGGACGAGGTCCCTGAAACAGATTAATACAAGAGGACGAGGTCACTGTAACAGATTAATGCAACAGGACGAGGTCCCTGAAACAGATTAATACAACAGGACGAGGTCCCTGAAACAGGTTAATACAAGAGGACGAGGTCCCTGAAACAGATTAATACAACAGGACGAGGTCCCAGAAACAGATTAATACAAGAGGACGAGGTTTGTGTAATAGATTAATATAACAGGACGAGGTCCCTGAAACAGGTTAATACAACATGACGAGGTCCCTGGAACAGATTAATACACCAGGACGAGGTCCTTGAAACAGATTAATACAAAAGGACGAGGTCCCTAAAACAGATTAACATAACAGGACGAGGTCCCTGGAACAGATTAATACACCAGGACGAGGTCCCTAAAAGAGATTAATACAAAAGGACGAAGTCCCTGAAACAGATTAATACAAGAGGACGAGGTCCCAGAAACAGAATAATATAACAGGACGTGGTCCCTAAAACAGATTAATAGAACAGGACAAGATACCAGAAACAGATTAATTCAAGAGGATGAGGTCCCAGAAACAGGTTAATACAACAGGACGAGGTCCTTGAAATAGATTAATAGAACAGGACGATGTTTCTGAAACAGATTAATACAACAGGACGAGGTCCCTGAAACAGATTAATACAACAGGACGAGGTCCCTGAAACAGATTAATGCAACAGGATGAGGTCCCTGAAACAGATTAATACAAGAGGACGAAGTCCCTGAAACAGATTAATACAACAGGACGAGGTCCCTGAAACAGATTAATACAACAGGACGAGGTCCCTGAAACAGATTAATACAACAGGACGAGGTCCCTCAAACATATTAATACAACAGGACGAGGTCCCTGAAACAGGTTAATACAAGAGGACGAGGTCCGTGAAACAGATTAATACAACAGGACGAGGTCCCTCAAACATATTAATACAACAGGACCAGGTCCCTGAAACAGATTAATGCAACAGGACGAGGTTCCTGAAATAGATTACTACAACAGGACGATGTCCCTGTAACAGATTAATACAACAGGAGGAGGTCCCTGAAACAGATTAATATAACAGGACGAGGTCCCTGAAACTGATTAAAACAAGAGGACGAGGTCCCTGAAACAGTTTAATACAAGAGGACGAGGTCCGTGAAACAGATAAATACAACAGGACGAGGTCCCTGAAACTGATTAATACAAGAGGACGAGGTCCGTGAAACAGATAAATACAACAGGACGAGGTCCCTGAAACAGATTAATAGAGCAGGACTAGGTCCCTGAAAGAGATTAATACAACAGGATGAGGTCCCTGTAACAGATTAATACAGCAAGACGATGTCCCTGTAACAGATTAATACAACAGGACGAGGTCCATGAAACAGATTAATACAACAGGACGAGGTCCCTGTAACAGATTAATACAACAGGACAAGGTCCCTGTAACAGATTAATGCAACAGGACGAGGTCCATGAAACAGATTAATACAACAGGACGAGGTCCCTGAAACAGAATATTGCAACAGGACGAGGTCCCTGTAATGGATTAATTCAACAGGACGAGGTTCCTGTAATAGATTAATGCAATAGGACGAGGTCCCTGATACAGATTAATACAACAGGACGAGGTCCCTGAAACAGATTAATACAACAGGACGAGGTCCCTGAAACAGATTAATACAACAGGACGAGGTCCCTGATACAGATTAATACAACAGGACGAGGTCCCTGATACAGATTAATACAACAGGACGAGGTCCCTGATACAGATTAATACAACAGGACGAGATCCCTGAAACAGATAAATACAACAGGACGAGGTCCCTGAAACAGATTAATACAAAAGGACGTGGTCCCTGAAACAGATTAATACAACAGGACGAGGTCCCTGAAACAGATTAATACAACAGGACGAGGTCCCTGAAACTGATTAATACAAGAGGACGAGGGCCCTGAAACAGATTAATACAAGAGGACGAGGTCCGTGAAACAGATAAATACAACAGGACGAGGTCCCTGTAACAGATTAATACAGCAAGACGATGTCCCTGTAACAGATTAATACAACAGGACGAGGTCCCTGTAACAGATTAATGCAACAGGACGAGGTCCATGAAACAGATTAATACAACAGGACGAGGTCCCTGAAACAGAATATTGCAACAGGACGAGGTCCCTGTAATGGATTAATGCAACAGGACGAGGTTCCTGTAATAGATTAATGCAATAGGACGAGGTCCCTGATACAGATTAATACAACAGGACGAGGTCCCTGAAACAGATTAATACAACAGGACGAGGTCCCTGTAATGGATTAATGCAACAGGACGAGGTCCCTGAAAGAGATTAATGGAACAGGATGAGGTCCCTGAAACAGATTAATACAAGAGGACGAGATCCCTGAAACAGATAAATACAACAGGACGAGGTCCCTGAAACAGATTAATACAACAGGACGAGGTCCCTGAAACAGATTAATACAAAAGGACGAGGTCCCTGAAACAGATTAATACAACAGGATGACGTCCCTGAAACAGATTAATACAAGAGGACGAGGTCCCTGAAACAGATTAATGCAACAGGAAGAGGTCCCTGAAACAGATTAATACAACAGGACGAGATCCATGAAAAAGATTAATGGAACAGGATGAGGTCCCTGAAACAGATTAATACAAGAGGACGAGATCCCTGAAACAGATAAATACAACAGGACGAGGTCCCTGAAACAGATTAATACAACAGGACGAGGTCCCTGAAACAGATTAATACAAAAGGACGAGGTCCCTGAAACAGATTAATACAACAGGATGACGTCCCTGAAACAGATTAATACAAGAGGACGAGGTCCCTGAAACAGATTAATGCAACAGGATGAGGTCCCTGAAACAGATTAATACAAGAGGACGAAGTCCCTGAAACAGATTAATACAACAGGACGAGGTCCCTGAAACAGATTAATACAACAGGACGAGGTCCATGAAACAGATTAATATAACAGGACGAGGTCCCTGAAACAGGTTAATACAAGAGGACGAGGTCCCTGAAACAGATTAATACAACAGGACGAGGTCCCTGAAACAGATTAATGCAACAGGATGAGGTCCCTGAAACAGATTAATACAAGAAGACCAAGTCCCTGAAACAGATTAATACAACAGGACGAGGTCCCTGAAACAGATTAATACAACAGGACGAGGTCCTTGGAACAGATTAATACACCAGGACGAGGTCCTTTAAACAGATTAATACAAAAGGACGAGGTCCCTGAAACAGATTAATACAAAAGGACGAGGTCCCTGAAACAGATTAATACACCAGGACGAGGTCCCTAAAAGAGATTAATACAAAAGGACGAAGTCCCTGAAACAGATTAATACAAGAGGACGAGGTCCCAGATACAGAATAATATAACAGGACGTGGTCCCTAAAACAGATTAATAGAACAGGACAAGATACCAGAAACAGATTAATTCAAGAGGATGAGGTCCCAGAAACAGGTTAATACAACAGGACGAGGTCCTTGAAATAGATTAATACAACAGGACGAGGTCCCTGAAACTGATTAATACAACAGGACGAGGTCCCTGAAGCAGGTTAATATGAGAGGACGAGGTCCGTGAAACAGATAAATACAACAGGACGAGGTCCCTGAAACAGATTAATAGAGCCGGACTAGGTCCCTGAAAGAGATTAATACAACAGGATGAGGTCCCTGTAACAGATTAATACAGCAAGACGAGGTCCCTGAAACAGATTAATACAACAGGACGAGGTCCCTGTAACAGATTAATACAACAGGATGATGTCCCTGAAACAGATTAATGCAACAGGACGAGGTCCCTGAAACAGATAAATAGAAGAGGACGAGTTCCGTGTAACAGATTAATGCAACAGGACGAGGTCCCTGAAACAGATTAATAGAACAGGACGAGGTCCCTGAAACAGATTAATACAACAGGACGAGGTCCCTGTAACAGATTAATACAACAGGATGATGTCCCTGAAACAGGTTAATGCAACAGGACGAGGTCCCTGAAACAGATTAATACAAGAGGACGAGGTCACTGTAACAGATTAATGCAACAGGACGAGGTCCCTGAAACAGATTAATACAACAGGACGAGGTCCCTGAAACAGGTTAATACAAGAGGACGAGGTCCCTGAAACAGATTAATACAACAGGACGAGGTCCCAGAAACAGATTAATACAAGAGGACGAGGTTTGTGTAATAGATTAATATAACAGGACGAGGTCCCTGAAACAGGTTAATACAACATGACGAGGTCCCTGGAACAGATTAATACACCAGGACGAGGTCCTTGAAACAGATTAATACAAAAGGACGAGGTCCCTAAAACAGATTAACATAACAGGACGAGGTCCCTGGAACAGATTAATACACCAGGACGAGGTCCCTAAAAGAGATTAATACAAAAGGACGAAGTCCCTGAAACAGATTAATACAAGAGGACGAGGTCCCAGAAACAGAATAATATAACAGGACGTGGTCCCTAAAACAGATTAATAGAACAGGACAAGATACCAGAAACAGATTAATTCAAGAGGATGAGGTCCCAGAAACAGGTTAATACAACAGGACGAGGTCCTTGAAATAGATTAATAGAACAGGACGATGTTTCTGAAACAGATTAATACAACAGGACGAGGTCCCTGAAACAGATTAATACAACAGGACGAGGTCCCTGAAACAGATTAATGCAACAGGATGAGGTCCCTGAAACAGATTAATACAAGAGGACGAAGTCCCTGAAACAGATTAATACAACAGGACGAGGTCCCTGAAACAGATTAATACAACAGGACGAGGTCCCTGAAACAGATTAATACAACAGGACGAGGTCCCTCAAACATATTAATACAACAGGACGAGGTCCCTGAAACAGGTTAATACAAGAGGACGAGGTCCGTGAAACAGATTAATACAACAGGACGAGGTCCCTCAAACATATTAATACAACAGGACAAGGTCCCTGAAACAGATTAATACAACAGGACGAGGTCACTGAAACAAATTAATACAACAGGACGAGGTCCCTGAAACAGATTAATACAACAGGATGAGATCCCTGAAACAGATTAATACAACAGGACGAGGTCCCTGAAAGAGATTAATGGAACAGGATGAGGTCCCTGAAACAGATTAATACAAGAGTACGAGATCCCTGAAACAGATAAATACAACAGGACGAGGTCCCTGAAACAGATTAATACAACAGGACGAGGTCCCTGAAACAGATTAATACAAAAGGACGAGGTCCCTGAAACAGATTAATACAACAGGATGACGTCCCTGAAACAGATTAATACAAGAGGACGAGGTCCCTGAAACAGATTAATGCAACAGGAAGAGGTCCCTGAAACAGATTAATACAACAGGACGAGATCCATGAAAAAGATTAATGGAACAGGATGAGGTCCCTGAAACAGATTAATACAAGAGGACGAGATCCCTGAAACAGATAAATACAACAGGACGAGGTCCCTGAAACAGATTAATACAACAGGACGAGGTCCCTGAAACAGATTAATACAAAAGGACGAGGTCCCTGAAACAGATTAATACAACAGGATGACGTCCCTGAAACAGATTAATACAAGAGGACGAGGTCCCTGAAACAGATTAATGCAACAGGATGAGGTCCCTGAAACAGATTAATACAAGAGGACGAAGTCCCTGAAACAGATTAATACAACAGGACGAGGTCCCTGAAACAGATTAATACAACAGGACGAGGTCCATGAAACAGATTAATATAACAGGACGAGGTCCCTGAAACAGGTTAATACAAGAGGACGAGGTCCCTGAAACAGATTAATACAACAGGACGAGGTCCCTGAAACAGATTAATGCAACAGGATGAGGTCCCTGAAACAGATTAATACAAGAAGACCAAGTCCCTGAAACAGATTAATACAACAGGACGAGGTCCCTGAAACAGATTAATACAACAGGACGAGGTCCTTGGAACAGATTAATACACCAGGACGAGGTCCTTTAAACAGATTAATACAAAAGGACGAGGTCCCTGAAACAGATTAATACAAAAGGACGAGGTCCCTGAAACAGATTAATACACCAGGACGAGGTCCCTAAAAGAGATTAATACAAAAGGACGAAGTCCCTGAAACAGATTAATACAAGAGGACGAGGTCCCAGATACAGAATAATATAACAGGACGTGGTCCCTAAAACAGATTAATAGAACAGGACAAGATACCAGAAACAGATTAATTCAAGAGGATGAGGTCCCAGAAACAGGTTAATACAACAGGACGAGGTCCTTGAAATAGATTAATACAACAGGACGAGGTCCCTGAAACTGATTAATACAACAGGACGAGGTCCCTGAAGCAGGTTAATATGAGAGGACGAGGTCCGTGAAACAGATAAATACAACAGGACGAGGTCCCTGAAACAGATTAATAGAGCCGGACTAGGTCCCTGAAAGAGATTAATACAACAGGATGAGGTCCCTGTAACAGATTAATACAGCAAGACGAGGTCCCTGAAACAGATTAATACAACAGGACGAGGTCCCTGTAACAGATTAATACAACAGGATGATGTCCCTGAAACAGATTAATGCAACAGGACGAGGTCCCTGAAACAGATAAATAGAAGAGGACGAGTTCCGTGTAACAGATTAATGCAACAGGACGAGGTCCCTGAAACAGATTAATAGAACAGGACGAGGTCCCTGAAACAGATTAATACAACAGGACGAGGTCCCTGTAACAGATTAATACAACAGGATGATGTCCCTGAAACAGGTTAATGCAACAGGACGAGGTCCCTGAAACAGATTAATACAAGAGGACGAGGTCACTGTAACAGATTAATGCAACAGGACGAGGTCCCTGAAACAGATTAATACAACAGGACGAGGTCCCTGAAACAGGTTAATACAAGAGGACGAGGTCCCTGAAACAGATTAATACAACAGGACGAGGTCCCAGAAACAGATTAATACAAGAGGACGAGGTTTGTGTAATAGATTAATATAACAGGACGAGGTCCCTGAAACAGGTTAATACAACATGACGAGGTCCCTGGAACAGATTAATACACCAGGACGAGGTCCTTGAAACAGATTAATACAAAAGGACGAGGTCCCTAAAACAGATTAACATAACAGGACGAGGTCCCTGGAACAGATTAATACACCAGGACGAGGTCCCTAAAAGAGATTAATACAAAAGGACGAAGTCCCTGAAACAGATTAATACAAGAGGACGAGGTCCCAGAAACAGAATAATATAACAGGACGTGGTCCCTAAAACAGATTAATAGAACAGGACAAGATACCAGAAACAGATTAATTCAAGAGGATGAGGTCCCAGAAACAGGTTAATACAACAGGACGAGGTCCTTGAAATAGATTAATAGAACAGGACGATGTTTCTGAAACAGATTAATACAACAGGACGAGGTCCCTGAAACAGATTAATACAACAGGACGAGGTCCCTGAAACAGATTAATACAACAGGACGAGGTCCCTGTAACAGATTAATACAACAGGATGATGTCCCTGAAACAGGTTAATGCAACAGGACGAGGTCCCTGAAACAGATTAATACAAGAGGACGAGGTCACTGTAACAGATTAATGCAACAGGACGAGGTCCCTGAAACAGATTAATACAACAGGACGAGGTCCCTGAAACAGGTTAATACAAGAGGACGAGGTCCCTGAAACAGATTAATACAACAGGACGAGGTCCCAGAAACAGATTAATACAAGAGGACGAGGTTTGTGTAATAGATTAATATAACAGGACGAGGTCCCTGAAACAGGTTAATACAACATGACGAGGTCCCTGGAACAGATTAATACACCAGGACGAGGTCCTTGAAACAGATTAATACAAAAGGACGAGGTCCCTAAAACAGATTAACATAACAGGACGAGGTCCCTGGAACAGATTAATACACCAGGACGAGGTCCCTAAAAGAGATTAATACAAAAGGACGAAGTCCCTGAAACAGATTAATACAAGAGGACGAGGTCCCAGAAACAGAATAATATAACAGGACGTGGTCCCTAAAACAGATTAATAGAACAGGACAAGATACCAGAAACAGATTAATTCAAGAGGATGAGGTCCCAGAAACAGGTTAATACAACAGGACGAGGTCCTTGAAATAGATTAATAGAACAGGACGATGTTTCTGAAACAGATTAATACAACAGGACGAGGTCCCTGAAACAGATTAATACAACAGGACGAGGTCCCTGAAACAGATTAATGCAACAGGATGAGGTCCCTGAAACAGATTAATACAAGAGGACGAAGTCCCTGAAACAGATTAATACAACAGGACGAGGTCCCTGAAACAGATTAATACAACAGGACGAGGTCCCTGAAACAGATTAATACAACAGGACGAGGTCCCTCAAACATATTAATACAACAGGACGAGGTCCCTGAAACAGGTTAATACAAGAGGACGAGGTCCGTGAAACAGATTAATACAACAGGACGAGGTCCCTCAAACATATTAATACAACAGGACAAGGTCCCTGAAACAGATTAATACAACAGGACGAGGTCACTGAAACAAATTAATACAACAGGACGAGGTCCCTGAAACAGATTAATACAACAGGATGAGATCCCTGAAACAGATTAATACAACAGGACGAGGTCCCTGAAAGAGATTAATGGAACAGGATGAGGTCCCTGAAACAGATTAATACAAGAGTACGAGATCCCTGAAACAGATAAATACAACAGGACGAGGTCCCTGAAACAGATTAATACAACAGGACGAGGTCCCTGAAACAGATTAATACAAAAGGACGAGGTCCCTGAAACAGATTAATACAACAGGATGACGTCCCTGAAACAGATTAATACAAGAGGACGAGGTCCCTGAAACAGATTAATGCAACAGGAAGAGGTCCCTGAAACAGATTAATACAACAGGACGAGATCCATGAAAAAGATTAATGGAACAGGATGAGGTCCCTGAAACAGATTAATACAAGAGGACGAGATCCCTGAAACAGATAAATACAACAGGACGAGGTCCCTGAAACAGATTAATACAACAGGACGAGGTCCCTGAAACAGATTAATACAAAAGGACGAGGTCCCTGAAACAGATTAATACAACAGGATGACGTCCCTGAAACAGATTAATACAAGAGGACGAGGTCCCTGAAACAGATTAATGCAACAGGATGAGGTCCCTGAAACAGATTAATACAAGAGGACGAAGTCCCTGAAACAGATTAATACAACAGGACGAGGTCCCTGAAACAGATTAATACAACAGGACGAGGTCCATGAAACAGATTAATATAACAGGACGAGGTCCCTGAAACAGGTTAATACAAGAGGACGAGGTCCCTGAAACAGATTAATACAACAGGACGAGGTCCCTGAAACAGATTAATGCAACAGGATGAGGTCCCTGAAACAGATTAATACAAGAAGACCAAGTCCCTGAAACAGATTAATACAACAGGACGAGGTCCCTGAAACAGATTAATACAACAGGACGAGGTCCTTGGAACAGATTAATACACCAGGACGAGGTCCTTTAAACAGATTAATACAAAAGGACGAGGTCCCTGAAACAGATTAATACAAAAGGACGAGGTCCCTGAAACAGATTAATACACCAGGACGAGGTCCCTAAAAGAGATTAATACAAAAGGACGAAGTCCCTGAAACAGATTAATACAAGAGGACGAGGTCCCAGATACAGAATAATATAACAGGACGTGGTCCCTAAAACAGATTAATAGAACAGGACAAGATACCAGAAACAGATTAATTCAAGAGGATGAGGTCCCAGAAACAGGTTAATACAACAGGACGAGGTCCTTGAAATAGATTAATACAACAGGACGAGGTCCCTGAAACTGATTAATACAACAGGACGAGGTCCCTGAAGCAGGTTAATATGAGAGGACGAGGTCCGTGAAACAGATAAATACAACAGGACGAGGTCCCTGAAACAGATTAATAGAGCCGGACTAGGTCCCTGAAAGAGATTAATACAACAGGATGAGGTCCCTGTAACAGATTAATACAGCAAGACGAGGTCCCTGAAACAGATTAATACAACAGGACGAGGTCCCTGTAACAGATTAATACAACAGGATGATGTCCCTGAAACAGATTAATGCAACAGGACGAGGTCCCTGAAACAGATAAATAGAAGAGGACGAGTTCCGTGTAACAGATTAATGCAACAGGACGAGGTCCCTGAAACAGATTAATAGAACAGGACGAGGTCCCTGAAACAGATTAATACAACAGGACGAGGTCCCTGTAACAGATTAATACAACAGGATGATGTCCCTGAAACAGGTTAATGCAACAGGACGAGGTCCCTGAAACAGATTAATACAAGAGGACGAGGTCACTGTAACAGATTAATGCAACAGGACGAGGTCCCTGAAACAGATTAATACAACAGGACGAGGTCCCTGAAACAGGTTAATACAAGAGGACGAGGTCCCTGAAACAGATTAATACAACAGGACGAGGTCCCAGAAACAGATTAATACAAGAGGACGAGGTTTGTGTAATAGATTAATATAACAGGACGAGGTCCCTGAAACAGGTTAATACAACATGACGAGGTCCCTGGAACAGATTAATACACCAGGACGAGGTCCTTGAAACAGATTAATACAAAAGGACGAGGTCCCTAAAACAGATTAACATAACAGGACGAGGTCCCTGGAACAGATTAATACACCAGGACGAGGTCCCTAAAAGAGATTAATACAAAAGGACGAAGTCCCTGAAACAGATTAATACAAGAGGACGAGGTCCCAGAAACAGAATAATATAACAGGACGTGGTCCCTAAAACAGATTAATAGAACAGGACAAGATACCAGAAACAGATTAATTCAAGAGGATGAGGTCCCAGAAACAGGTTAATACAACAGGACGAGGTCCTTGAAATAGATTAATAGAACAGGACGATGTTTCTGAAACAGATTAATACAACAGGACGAGGTCCCTGAAACAGATTAATACAACAGGACGAGGTCCCTGAAACAGATTAATGCAACAGGATGAGGTCCCTGAAACAGATTAATACAAGAGGACGAAGTCCCTGAAACAGATTAATACAACAGGACGAGGTCCCTGAAACAGATTAATACAACAGGACGAGGTCCCTGAAACAGATTAATACAACAGGACGAGGTCCCTCAAACATATTAATACAACAGGACGAGGTCCCTGAAACAGGTTAATACAAGAGGACGAGGTCCGTGAAACAGATTAATACAACAGGACGAGGTCCCTCAAACATATTAATACAACAGGACCAGGTCCCTGAAACAGATTAATGCAACAGGACGAGGTTCCTGAAATAGATTACTACAACAGGACGATGTCCCTGTAACAGATTAATACAACAGGAGGAGGTCCCTGAAACAGATTAATATAACAGGACGAGGTCCCTGAAACTGATTAAAACAAGAGGACGAGGTCCCTGAAACAGTTTAATACAAGAGGACGAGGTCCGTGAAACAGATAAATACAACAGGACGAGGTCCCTGAAACTGATTAATACAAGAGGACGAGGTCCGTGAAACAGATAAATACAACAGGACGAGGTCCCTGAAACAGATTAATAGAGCAGGACTAGGTCCCTGAAAGAGATTAATACAACAGGATGAGGTCCCTGTAACAGATTAATACAGCAAGACGATGTCCCTGTAACAGATTAATACAACAGGACGAGGTCCATGAAACAGATTAATACAACAGGACGAGGTCCCTGTAACAGATTAATACAACAGGACAAGGTCCCTGTAACAGATTAATGCAACAGGACGAGGTCCATGAAACAGATTAATACAACAGGACGAGGTCCCTGAAACAGAATATTGCAACAGGACGAGGTCCCTGTAATGGATTAATTCAACAGGACGAGGTTCCTGTAATAGATTAATGCAATAGGACGAGGTCCCTGATACAGATTAATACAACAGGACGAGGTCCCTGAAACAGATTAATACAACAGGACGAGGTCCCTGAAACAGATTAATACAACAGGACGAGGTCCCTGATACAGATTAATACAACAGGACGAGGTCCCTGATACAGATTAATACAACAGGACGAGGTCCCTGATACAGATTAATACAACAGGACGAGATCCCTGAAACAGATAAATACAACAGGACGAGGTCCCTGAAACAGATTAATACAAAAGGACGTGGTCCCTGAAACAGATTAATACAACAGGACGAGGTCCCTGAAACAGATTAATACAACAGGACGAGGTCCCTGAAACTGATTAATACAAGAGGACGAGGGCCCTGAAACAGATTAATACAAGAGGACGAGGTCCGTGAAACAGATAAATACAACAGGACGAGGTCCCTGTAACAGATTAATACAGCAAGACGATGTCCCTGTAACAGATTAATACAACAGGACGAGGTCCCTGTAACAGATTAATGCAACAGGACGAGGTCCATGAAACAGATTAATACAACAGGACGAGGTCCCTGAAACAGAATATTGCAACAGGACGAGGTCCCTGTAATGGATTAATGCAACAGGACGAGGTTCCTGTAATAGATTAATGCAATAGGACGAGGTCCCTGATACAGATTAATACAACAGGACGAGGTCCCTGAAACAGATTAATACAACAGGACGAGGTCCCTGAAACAGATTAATACAACAGGACGAGGTCCCTGATACAGATTAATACAACAGGACGAGGTCCCTGATACAGATTAATACAACAGGACGAGGTCCCTGATACAGATTAATACAACAGGACGAGATCCCTGAAACAGATAAATACAACAGGACGAGGTCCCTGAAACAGATTAATACAAAAGGACGTGGTCCCTGAAACAGATTAATACAACAGGACGAGGTCCCTGAAACAGATTAATACAACAGGACGAGGTCCCTGAAACTGATTAATACAAGAGGACGAGGGCCCTGAAACAGATTAATACAAGAGGACGAGGTCCGTGAAACAGATAAATACAACAGGACGAGGTCCCTGAAACAGATTAATAGAGCAGGATGAGGACCTGTAACAGATTAATACAACAGGACAAGGTCCCTGTAACAGATTAATAGAACAGGACAAGGTCCATGAAAGAGATTAATACAACAGGATAAGGTCCCTGTAACAGATTAATACAGCAGGACGATGTCCCTGTTACAGATTAATACAACAGGACGATGTCCCTGAAACAGATTAATGCAAATGGACGAGGTCCCTGAAACAGATTAATGCAAATGGACGAGGTCCCTGAAACAGATTAATGCAACAGGATGAGGTCCCTGAAACAGATTAATACAAGAGGACGAAGTCCCTGAAACAGATTAATACAACAGGACGAGGTCCCTGAAACAGATTAATACAACAGGACGAGGTCCATGAAACAGATTAATATAACAGGACGAGGTCCCTGAAACAGGTTAATACCAGAGGACGAGGTCCCTGAAACAGATTAATACAACAGGACGAGGTCCGAGAAACAGATTAATACAACAGGACGAGGTCCGTGTAACAGATTAATATAACAGGACGAGGTCGCTGAAACAGGTTAATACAACATGACGAGGTCCCTGAAACAGATTAATCCAACAGGACAAGATCCCAGAAACAGATTAATTCAAGAGGATGAGGTCCCAGAAACAGGTTAATACAACAGGACGAGGTCCTTGAAATAGATTAATACAACAGGACGAGGTCGCTTAAACCAATTAATAGAACAGGACGAGGTCCCTAAAACAGATTAATACAAGAGGATGATGTTTCTGAAACAGATTAATACAACAGGACGACGTCCCTGGAACTGATTAATACAACAGGACGAGGTCCCTGAAACAGATTAATGCAGCAGGATGATGTCAGTGAAACAGATTAATACAACAGGACGAGGTCCCTGAAACTGATTAATACAACAGGACGAGGTCCCTGAAACAGATTAATACAAAAGGACGAGGTCCCTGAAACAGATTAATACAACAGGACGAGGTCCCTCAAACATATTAATACAACAGGACCAGGTCCCTGAAACAGATTAATGCAACAGGACGAGGTTCCTGAAATAGATACTACAACAGGACGATGTCCCTGTAACAGATTAATACAACAGGAGGAGGTCCCTGAAACAGATTAATATAACAGGACGAGGTCCCTGAAACTGATTAAAACAAGAGGACGAGGTCCCTGAAACAGTTTAATACAAGAGGACGAGGTCCGTGAAACAGATAAATACAACAGGACAAGGTCCCTGAAACAGATTAATACAACAGGACGAGGTCCCTGTAACAGATTAATACAACAGGATGATGTCCCTGAAACAGATTAATGCAACAGGACGAGGTCCCTGAAACAGATAAATAGAAGAGGACGAGTTCCGTGTAACAGATTAATGCAACAGGACGAGGTCCCTGAAACAGATTAATAGAACAGGACGAGGTCCCTGAAACAGATTAATACAACAGGACGATGTCCCTGTAACAGATTAATACAACAGGATGATGTCCCTGAAACAGGTTAATGCAACAGGACGAGCTCCCTGAAACGGATTAATACAAGAGGACGAGGTCCCTGTAACAGATTAATGCAACAGGACGAGGTCCCTGAAACAGATTAATACAACAGGACGAGATCCCTGAAACAGATTAATAGAACAGGACGAGGTACCTGAAACAGATTAATGCAACAGGAGGAGGTCCCTGAAACAGATTAATGCAACAGGACGAGGTCCCTGTAACAGATTATTGCAAGAGGACGAGGTCCCTGAAACAGATGAATACAAAAGGACGAGGTCCCTGTAACAGATTAATGCAACAGGACGAGGTCCCTGTAACAGATTAATGCAATAGGACGAGGTCCCTGAAACAGATTAATACAACAGGACGAGATCCCTGAAACAGATAAATACAACAGGACGAGGTCCCTGAAACTGATTAATACAAGAGGACGAGGGCCCTGAAACAGATTAATACAAGAGGACGAGGTCCGTGAAACAGATAAATACAACAGGACGAGGTCCCTGTAACAGATTAATACAGCAAGACGATGTCCCTGTAACAGATTAATACAACAGGACGAGGTCCCTGTAACAGATTAATGCAACAGGACGAGGTCCATGAAACAGATTAATACAACAGGACGAGGTCCCTGAAACAGAATATTGCAACAGGACGAGGTCCCTGTAATGGATTAATGCAACAGGACGAGGTTCCTGTAATAGATTAATGCAATAGGACGAGGTCCCTGATACAGATTAATACAACAGGACGAGGTCCCTGAAACAGATTAATACAACAGGACGAGGTCCCTGAAACAGATTAATACAACAGGACGAGGTCCCTGATACAGATTAATACAACAGGACGAGGTCCCTGATACAGATTAATACAACAGGACGAGGTCCCTGATACAGATTAATACAACAGGACGAGATCCCTGAAACAGATAAATACAACAGGACGAGGTCCCTGAAACAGATTAATACAAAAGGACGTGGTCCCTGAAACAGATTAATACAACAGGACGAGGTCCCTGAAACAGATTAATACAACAGGACGAGGTCCCTGAAACTGATTAATACAAGAGGACGAGGGCCCTGAAACAGATTAATACAAGAGGACGAGGTCCGTGAAACAGATAAATACAACAGGACGAGGTCCCTGAAACAGATTAATAGAGCAGGATGAGGACCTGTAACAGATTAATACAACAGGACAAGGTCCCTGTAACAGATTAATAGAACAGGACAAGGTCCATGAAAGAGATTAATACAACAGGATAAGGTCCCTGTAACAGATTAATACAGCAGGACGATGTCCCTGTTACAGATTAATACAACAGGACGATGTCCCTGAAACAGATTAATGCAAATGGACGAGGTCCCTGAAACAGATTAATGCAAATGGACGAGGTCCCTGAAACAGATTAATGCAACAGGATGAGGTCCCTGAAACAGATTAATACAAGAGGACGAAGTCCCTGAAACAGATTAATACAACAGGACGAGGTCCCTGAAACAGATTAATACAACAGGACGAGGTCCATGAAACAGATTAATATAACAGGACGAGGTCCCTGAAACAGGTTAATACCAGAGGACGAGGTCCCTGAAACAGATTAATACAACAGGACGAGGTCCGAGAAACAGATTAATACAACAGGACGAGGTCCGTGTAACAGATTAATATAACAGGACGAGGTCGCTGAAACAGGTTAATACAACATGACGAGGTCCCTGAAACAGATTAATACAACAGGACAAGATCCCAGAAACAGATTAATTCAAGAGGATGAGGTCCCAGAAACAGGTTAATACAACAGGACGAGGTCCTTGAAATAGATTAATACAACAGGACGAGGTCGCTTAAACCAATTAATAGAACAGGACGAGGTCCCTAAAACAGATTAATACAAGAGGATGATGTTTCTGAAACAGATTAATACAACAGGACGACGTCCCTGGAACTGATTAATACAACAGGACGAGGTCCCTGAAACAGATTAATGCAGCAGGATGATGTCAGTGAAACAGATTAATACAACAGGACGAGGTCCCTGAAACTGATTAATACAACAGGACGAGGTCCCTGAAACAGATTAATACAAAAGGACGAGGTCCCTGAAACAGATTAATACAACAGGACGAGGTCCCTCAAACATATTAATACAACAGGACCAGGTCCCTGAAACAGATTAATGCAACAGGACGAGGTTCCTGAAATAGATACTACAACAGGACGATGTCCCTGTAACAGATTAATACAACAGGAGGAGGTCCTTGAAACAGATTAATATAACAGGACGAGGTCCCTGAAACTGATTAAAACAAGAGGACGAGGTCCCTGAAACAGTTTAATACAAGAGGACGAGGTCCGTGAAACAGATAAATACAACAGGACAAGGTCCCTGAAACAGATTAATACAACAGGACGAGGTCCCTGTAACAGATTAATACAACAGGATGATGTCCCTGAAACAGATTAATGCAACAGGACGAGGTCCCTGAAACAGATAAATAGAAGAGGACGAGTTCCGTGTAACAGATTAATGCAACAGGACGAGGTCCCTGAAACAGATTAATAGAACAGGACGAGGTCCCTGAAACAGATTAATACAACAGGACGATGTCCCTGTAACAGATTAATACAACAGGATGATGTCCCTGAAACAGGTTAATGCAACAGGACGAGCTCCCTGAAACGGATTAATACAAGAGGACGAGGTCCCTGTAACAGATTAATGCAACAGGACGAGGTCCCTGAAACAGATTAATACAACAGGACGAGATCCCTGAAACAGATTAATAGAACAGGACGAGGTACCTGAAACAGATTAATGCAACAGGAGGAGGTCCCTGAAACAGATTAATGCAACAGGACGAGGTCCCTGTAACAGATTATTGCAAGAGGACGAGGTCCCTGAAACAGATGAATACAAAAGGACGAGGTCCCTGTAACAGATTAATGCAACAGGACGAGGTCCCTGTAACAGATTAATGCAATAGGACGAGGTCCCTGAAACAGATTAATACAACAGGACGAGGTCACTGAAACAAATTAATACAACAGGACGAGGTCCCTGAAACAGATTAATACAACAGGATGAGATCCCTGAAACAGATTAATACAACAGGACGAGGTCCCTGAAAGAGATTAATGGAACAGGATGAGGTCCCTGAAACAGATTAATACAAGAGGACGAGATCCCTGAAACAGATAAATACAACAGGACGAGGTCCCTGAAACAGATTAATACAACAGGACGAGGTCCCTGAAACAGATTAATACAAAAGGACGAGGTCCCTGAAACAGATTAATACAACAGGATGACGTCCCTGAAACAGATTAATACAAGAGGACGAGGTCCCTGAAACAGATTAATGCAACAGGAAGAGGTCCCTGAAACAGATTAATACAACAGGACGAGATCCATGAAAAAGATTAATGGAACAGGATGAGGTCCCTGAAACAGATTAATACAAGAGGACGAGATCCCTGAAACAGATAAATACAACAGGACGAGGTCCCTGAAACAGATTAATACAACAGGACGAGGTCCCTGAAACAGATTAATACAAAAGGACGAGGTCCCTGAAACAGATTAATACAACAGGATGACGTCCCTGAAACAGATTAATACAAGAGGACGAGGTCCCTGAAACAGATTAATGCAACAGGATGAGGTCCCTGAAACAGATTAATACAAGAGGACGAAGTCCCTGAAACAGATTAATACAACAGGACGAGGTCCCTGAAACAGATTAATACAACAGGACGAGGTCCATGAAACAGATTAATATAACAGGACGAGGTCCCTGAAACAGGTTAATACAAGAGGACGAGGTCCCTGAAACAGATTAATACAACAGGACGAGGTCCCTGAAACAGATTAATGCAACAGGATGAGGTCCCTGAAACAGATTAATACAAGAAGACCAAGTCCCTGAAACAGATTAATACAACAGGACGAGGTCCCTGAAACAGATTAATACAACAGGACGAGGTCCTTGGAACAGATTAATACACCAGGACGAGGTCCTTTAAACAGATTAATACAAAATGACGAGGTCCCTAAAGCAGATTAATATAACAGGACGAGGTCCCTGAAACAGATTAATACACCAGGACGAGGTCCCTAAAAGAGATTAGTACAAAAGGACGAAGTCCCTGAAACAGATTAATACAAGAGGACGAGGTCCCAGATACAGAATAATATAACAGGACGTGGTCCCTAAAACAGATTAATAGAACAGGACAAGATACCAGAAACAGATTAATTCAAGAGGATGAGGTCCCAGAAACAGGTTAATACAACAGGACGAGGTCCTTGAAATAGATTAATACAACAGGACGAGGTCCCTGAAACTGATTAATACAACAGGACGAGGTCCCTGAAGCAGGTTAATATGAGAGGACGAGGTCCGTGAAACAGATAAATACAACAGGACGAGGTCCCTGAAACAGATTAATAGAGCCGGACTAGGTCCCTGAAAGAGATTAATACAACAGGATGAGGTCCCTGTAACAGATTAATACAGCAAGACGATGTCCCTGTAACAGATTAATACAACAGGACGAGGTCCCTGAAACAGATTAATACAACAGGACGAGGTCCCTGTAAAAGATTAATACAACAGGACAAGGTCCCTTTAACAGATTAATAGAACAGGACTAGGTCCCTGAAAGAGATTAATACAACAGGACGAGGTCCCTGAAACAGATTAATGCAAGAGGACGAGGTCACTGTAACAGATTAATGCAACAGGACGAGGTCCCTGAAACAGATTAATACAACAGGACGAGGTCCCTGAAACATATTAATACAACAGGACGAGGTCCCTGAAAGAGATTAATACAAAAGGACGAGGTCCCTGAAACAGATTAATACAACAGGACGACGTCCCTGAAACAGATTAATGCAACAGGACGAGGTCCATGAAACAGATTAATACAACAGGACGAGGTCCCTGAAACAGATTAATGCAACAGGACGAGGTCCATGAAACAGATTAATACAACAGGACGAGGTCACTGAAACAGATTAATGCAACAGGACGAGGTCCCTGAAACAGATTAATACAACAGGACGAGGTCCCTGAAACAGATTAATGCAACAGGACGAGGTCCCTGAAACAGATTAATGCAACAGGACGAGGTCCCTGAAACAGATTAATACAACAGGACGAGGTCCCTGAAACAGATTAATACAACAGGACGAGGTTACTGAAACAGATTAATGCAACAGGACGAGGTCCCTGAAACAGATTAATACAACAGGACGAGGTCCCTGAAACAGATTAATGCAACAGGACGAGGTCCCTGGAACAGATTATTGCAAGAGGACGAGGTCCCTGAAACAGATGAATACAAAAGGACGAGGTCCCTGTAACAGATTAATGCAACAGGACGAGGTCCCTGAAACAGATTAATGCAACAGGACGAGGTCCATGAAACAGATTAATACAACAGGACGAGGTCACTGAAACAGATTAATGCAACAGGACGAGGTCCCTGAAACAGATTAATACAACAGGACGAGGTCCCTGAAACAGAATATTGCAACAGGACGAG
This sequence comes from Narcine bancroftii, assembly GCF_036971445.1. Lineage (NCBI taxonomy): Eukaryota > Metazoa > Chordata > Chondrichthyes > Torpediniformes > Narcinidae > Narcine > Narcine bancroftii. The sequence goes on along the minus strand of NC_091470.1, from coordinate 7,895,187 downwards.
GTCCCTGTATCAGATTAATGCAACAGGACGAGGTCCCTGTAACAGATTAATGCAATAGGACGAGGTCCCTGAAACAGATTAATACAACAGGACGAGGTCCCTGAAACAGATTAATACAACAGGATGAGATCCCTGAAACAGATTAATACAACAGGACGAGGTCCCTGAAACAGATTAATGGAACAGGATGAGGTCCCTGAAACAGATTAATATTAGAGGACGAGATCCCTGAAACAGATTAATGGAACAGGATGAGGTCCCTGAAACAGATTAATACAAGAGGACGAGATCCCTGAAACAGATAAATACAACAGGACGAGGTCCCTGAAACAGATTAATACAACAGGACAAGGTCCCTGAAACAGATTAATGCAGCAGGATGATGTCAGTGAAACATATTAGTACAACAGGACGAGGTCCCTGAAACAGATTAATAGAACAGGACGAGGTACCTGAAACAGATTAATGCAACAGGAGGAGGTCCCTGAAACAGATTAATGCAACAGGACGAGGTCCCTGTAACAGATTATTGCAAGAGGACGAGGTCCCTGAAACAGATGAATACAAAAGGACGAGGTCCCTGTAACAGATTAATGCAACAGGACGAGGTCCCTGTAACAGATTAATGCAATAGGACGAGATCCCTGAAACAGATTAATAGAAAAGGACGAGGTACCTGAAACAGATTAATGCAACAGGAGGAGGTCCCTGAAACAGATTAATGCAACAGGACGAGGTCCCTGTAACAGATTATTGCAAGAGGACGAGGTCCCTGAAACAGATGAATACAAAAGGACGAGGTCCCTGTAACAGATTAATGCAACAGGACGAGGTCCCTGTAACAGATTAATGCAATAGGACGAGGTCCCTGAAACAGATTAATACAACAGGACGAGATCCCTGAAACAGATAAATACAACAGGACGAGGTCCCTGAAACTGATTAATACAAGAGGACGAGGGCCCTGAAACAGATTAATACAAGAGGACGAGGTCCGTGAAACAGATAAATACAACAGGACGAGGTCCCTGTAACAGATTAATACAGCAAGACGATGTCCCTGTAACAGATTAATACAACAGGACGAGGTCCCTGTAACAGATTAATGCAACAGGACGAGGTCCATGAAACAGATTAATACAACAGGACGAGGTCCCTGAAACAGAATATTGCAACAGGACGAGGTCCCTGTAATGGATTAATGCAACAGGACGAGGTTCCTGTAATAGATTAATGCAATAGGACGAGGTCCCTGATACAGATTAATACAACAGGACGAGGTCCCTGAAACAGATTAATACAACAGGACGAGGTCCCTGAAACAGATTAATACAACAGGACGAGGTCCCTGATACAGATTAATACAACAGGACGAGGTCCCTGATACAGATTAATACAACAGGACGAGGTCCCTGATACAGATTAATACAACAGGACGAGATCCCTGAAACAGATAAATACAACAGGACGAGGTCCCTGAAACAGATTAATACAAAAGGACGTGGTCCCTGAAACAGATTAATACAACAGGACGAGGTCCCTGAAACAGATTAATACAACAGGACGAGGTCCCTGAAACTGATTAATACAAGAGGACGAGGGCCCTGAAACAGATTAATACAAGAGGACGAGGTCCGTGAAACAGATAAATACAACAGGACGAGGTCCCTGAAACAGATTAATAGAGCAGGATGAGGACCTGTAACAGATTAATACAACAGGACAAGGTCCCTGTAACAGATTAATAGAACAGGACAAGGTCCATGAAAGAGATTAATACAACAGGATAAGGTCCCTGTAACAGATTAATACAGCAGGACGATGTCCCTGTTACAGATTAATACAACAGGACGATGTCCCTGAAACAGATTAATGCAAATGGACGAGGTCCCTGAAACAGATTAATGCAAATGGACGAGGTCCCTGAAACAGATTAATGCAACAGGATGAGGTCCCTGAAACAGATTAATACAAGAGGACGAAGTCCCTGAAACAGATTAATACAACAGGACGAGGTCCCTGAAACAGATTAATACAACAGGACGAGGTCCATGAAACAGATTAATATAACAGGACGAGGTCCCTGAAACAGGTTAATACCAGAGGACGAGGTCCCTGAAACAGATTAATACAACAGGACGAGGTCCGAGAAACAGATTAATACAACAGGACGAGGTCCGTGTAACAGATTAATATAACAGGACGAGGTCGCTGAAACAGGTTAATACAACATGACGAGGTCCCTGAAACAGATTAATACAACAGGACAAGATCCCAGAAACAGATTAATTCAAGAGGATGAGGTCCCAGAAACAGGTTAATACAACAGGACGAGGTCCTTGAAATAGATTAATACAACAGGACGAGGTCGCTTAAACCAATTAATAGAACAGGACGAGGTCCCTAAAACAGATTAATACAAGAGGATGATGTTTCTGAAACAGATTAATACAACAGGACGACGTCCCTGGAACTGATTAATACAACAGGACGAGGTCCCTGAAACAGATTAATGCAGCAGGATGATGTCAGTGAAACAGATTAATACAACAGGACGAGGTCCCTGAAACTGATTAATACAACAGGACGAGGTCCCTGAAACAGATTAATACAAAAGGACGAGGTCCCTGAAACAGATTAATACAACAGGACGAGGTCCCTCAAACATATTAATACAACAGGACCAGGTCCCTGAAACAGATTAATGCAACAGGACGAGGTTCCTGTAACAGATTAATACAACAGGAGGAGGTCCTTGAAACAGATTAATATAACAGGACGAGGTCCCTGAAACTGATTAAAACAAGAGGACGAGGTCCCTGAAACAGTTTAATACAAGAGGACGAGGTCCGTGAAACAGATAAATACAACAGGACAAGGTCCCTGAAACAGATTAATACAACAGGACGAGGTCCCTGTAACAGATTAATACAACAGGATGATGTCCCTGAAACAGATTAATGCAACAGGACGAGGTCCCTGAAACAGATAAATAGAAGAGGACGAGTTCCGTGTAACAGATTAATGCAACAGGACGAGGTCCCTGAAACAGATTAATAGAACAGGACGAGGTCCCTGAAACAGATTAATACAACAGGACGATGTCCCTGTAACAGATTAATACAACAGGATGATGTCCCTGAAACAGGTTAATGCAACAGGACGAGCTCCCTGAAACGGATTAATACAAGAGGACGAGGTCCCTGTAACAGATTAATGCAACAGGACGAGGTCCCTGAAACAGATTAATACAACAGGACGAGATCCCTGAAACAGATTAATAGAACAGGACGAGGTACCTGAAACAGATTAATGCAACAGGAGGAGGTCCCTGAAACAGATTAATGCAACAGGACGAGGTCCCTGTAACAGATTATTGCAAGAGGACGAGGTCCCTGAAACAGATGAATACAAAAGGACGAGGTCCCTGTAACAGATTAATGCAACAGGACGAGGTCCCTGTAACAGATTAATGCAATAGGACGAGGTCCCTGAAACAGATTAATACAACAGGACGAGGTCACTGAAACAAATTAATACAACAGGACGAGGTCCCTGAAACAGATTAATACAACAGGATGAGATCCCTGAAACAGATTAATACAACAGGACGAGGTCCCTGAAAGAGATTAATGGAACAGGATGAGGTCCCTGAAACAGATTAATACAAGAGGACGAGATCCCTGAAACAGATAAATACAACAGGACGAGGTCCCTGAAACAGATTAATACAACAGGACGAGGTCCCTGAAACAGATTAATACAAAAGGACGAGGTCCCTGAAACAGATTAATACAACAGGATGACGTCCCTGAAACAGATTAATACAAGAGGACGAGGTCCCTGAAACAGATTAATGCAACAGGAAGAGGTCCCTGAAACAGATTAATACAACAGGACGAGATCCATGAAAAAGATTAATGGAACAGGATGAGGTCCCTGAAACAGATTAATACAAGAGGACGAGATCCCTGAAACAGATAAATACAACAGGACGAGGTCCCTGAAACAGATTAATACAACAGGACGAGGTCCCTGAAACAGATTAATACAAAAGGACGAGGTCCCTGAAACAGATTAATACAACAGGATGACGTCCCTGAAACAGATTAATACAAGAGGACGAGGTCCCTGAAACAGATTAATGCAACAGGATGAGGTCCCTGAAACAGATTAATACAAGAGGACGAAGTCCCTGAAACAGATTAATACAACAGGACGAGGTCCCTGAAACAGATTAATACAACAGACGAGGTCCATGAAACAGATTAATATAACAGGACGAGGTCCCTGAAACAGGTTAATACAAGAGGACGAGGTCCCTGAAACAGATTAATACAACAGGACGAGGTCCCTGAAACAGATTAATGCAACAGGATGAGGTCCCTGAAACAGATTAATACAAGAAGACCAAGTCCCTGAAACAGATTAATACAACAGGACGAGGTCCCTGAAACAGATTAATACAACAGGACGAGGTCCTTGGAACAGATTAATACACCAGGACGAGGTCCTTTAAACAGATTAATACAAAATGACGAGGTCCCTAAAGCAGATTAATATAACAGGACGAGGTCCCTGAAACAGATTAATACACCAGGACGAGGTCCCTAAAAGAGATTAGTACAAAAGGACGAAGTCCCTGAAACAGATTAATACAAGAGGACGAGGTCCCAGATACAGAATAATATAACAGGACGTGGTCCCTAAAACAGATTAATAGAACAGGACAAGATACCAGAAACAGATTAATTCAAGAGGATGAGGTCCCAGAAACAGGTTAATACAACAGGACGAGGTCCTTGAAATAGATTAATACAACAGGACGAGGTCCCTGAAACTGATTAATACAACAGGACGAGGTCCCTGAAGCAGGTTAATATGAGAGGACGAGGTCCGTGAAACAGATAAATACAACAGGACGAGGTCCCTGAAACAGATTAATAGAGCCGGACTAGGTCCCTGAAAGAGATTAATACAACAGGATGAGGTCCCTGTAACAGATTAATACAGCAAGACGATGTCCCTGTAACAGATTAATACAACAGGACGAGGTCCCTGAAACAGATTAATACAACAGGACGAGGTCCCTGTAAAAGATTAATACAACAGGACAAGGTCCCTTTAACAGATTAATAGAACAGGACTAGGTCCCTGAAAGAGATTAATACAACAGGATGATGTCCCTGAAACAGATTAATGCAACAGGACGAGGTCCCTGAAACAGATTAATGCAAGAGGACGAGGTCACTGTAACAGATTAATGCAACAGGACGAGGTCCCTGAAACAGATTAATACAACAGGACGAGGTCCCTGAAACATATTAATACAACAGGACGAGGTCCCTGAAAGAGATTAATACAAAAGGACGAGGTCCCTGAAACAGATTAATACAACAGGACGACGTCCCTGAAACAGATTAATGCAACAGGACGAGGTCCATGAAACAGATTAATACAACAGGACGAGGTCCCTGAAACAGATTAATGCAACAGGACGAGGTCCATGAAACAGATTAATACAACAGGACGAGGTCACTGAAACAGATTAATGCAACAGGACGAGGTCCCTGAAACAGATTAATACAACAGGACGAGGTCCCTGAAACAGATTAATGCAACAGGACGAGGTCCCTGAAACAGATTAATGCAACAGGACGAGGTCCCTGAAACAGATTAATACAACAGGACGAGGTCCCTGAAACAGATTAATACAACAGGACGAGGTTACTGAAACAGATTAATGCAACAGGACGAGGTCCCTGAAACAGATTAATACAACAGGACGAGGTCCCTGAAACAGATTAATGCAACAGGACGAGGTCCCTGGAACAGATTATTGCAAGAGGACGAGGTCCCTGAAACAGATGAATACAAAAGGACGAGGTCCCTGTAACAGATTAATGCAACAGGACGAGGTCCCTGAAACAGATTAATGCAACAGGACGAGGTCCATGAAACAGATTAATACAACAGGACGAGGTCACTGAAACAGATTAATGCAACAGGACGAGGTCCCTGAAACAGATTAATACAACAGGACGAGGTCCCTGAAACAGAATATTGCAACAGGACGAGGTCCCTGTATCAGATTAATGCAACAGGACGAGGTCCCTGTAACAGATTAATGCAATAGGACGAGGTCCCTGAAACAGATTAATACAACAGGACGAGGTCCCTGAAACAGATTAATACAACAGGATGAGATCCCTGAAACAGATTAATACAACAGGACGAGGTCCCTGAAACAGATTAATGGAACAGGATGAGGTCCCTGAAACAGATTAATATTAGAGGACGAGATCCCTGAAACAGATTAATGGAACAGGATGAGGTCCCTGAAACAGATTAATACAAGAGGACGAGATCCCTGAAACAGATAAATACAACAGGACGAGGTCCCTGAAACAGATTAATACAACAGGACAAGGTCCCTGAAACAGATTAATGCAGCAGGATGATGTCAGTGAAACATATTAGTACAACAGGACGAGGTCCCTGAAACTGATTAATACAACAGGACGAGGTCCCTGAAGCAGATTAATACAAAAGGACGAGGTCCCTGAAACAGATTAATACAACAGGATGACGTCCCTGAAACAGATTAATACAAGAGGACGAGGTCCCTGAAACGGATTAATGCAACAGGAAGAGGTCCCTGAAACTGATTAATACAACAGGACGAGGTCCCTGAAACAGATTAATGGAACAGGATGAGGTCCCTGAAACAGATTAATACAAGAGGACGAGATCCCTGAAACAGATAAATACAACAGGACGAGGTCCCTGAAACAGATTAATACAACAGGACAAGGTCCCTGAAACAGATTAATGCAGCAGGATGATGTCAGTGAAACATATTAATACAACAGGACGAGGTCCCTGAAACTGATTAATACAACAGGACGAGGTCCCTGAAGCAGGTTAATACAAGAGGACGAGGTCCGTGAAACAGATAAATACAACAGGACGAGGTCCCTGAAACAGATTAATAGAGCAGGACTAGGTCCCTGAAAGAGATTAATACAACAGGATGAGGTCCCTGTAACAGATTAATACAACAGGACAAGGTCCCTTTAACAGATTAATAGAACAGGACTAGGTCCCTGAAAGAGATTAATACAACAGGATGATGTCCCTGAAACAGATTAATGCAACAGGACGAGGTCCCTGAAACAGATTAATACAAGAGGACGAGGTCACTGTAACAGATTAATGCAACAGGACGTGGTCCCTGAAACAGATTAATACAACAGGACGAGGTCCCTGAAACAGATTAATGCAACAGGACGAGGTCCATGAAACAGATTAATACAACAGGACGAGGTCACTGAAACAGATTAATGCAACAGGACGAGGTCCCTGAAACAGATTAATACAACAGGACGAGGTCCCTGAAACAGAATATTGCAACAGGACGAGGTCCCTGTATCAGATTAATGCAACAGGACGAGGTCCCTGTAACAGATTAATGCAATAGGACGAGGTCCCTGAAACAGATTAATACAACAGGACGAGGTCCCTGAAACAGATTAATACAACAGGATGAGATCCCTGAAACAGATTAATACAACAGGACGAGGTCCCTGAAACAGATTAATGGAACAGGATGAGGTCCCTGAAACAGATTAATATTAGAGGACGAGATCCCTGAAACAGATTAATGGAACAGGATGAGGTCCCTGAAACAGATTAATACAAGAGGACGAGATCCCTGAAACAGATAAATACAACAGGACGAGGTCCCTGAAACAGATTAATACAACAGGACAAGGTCCCTGAAACAGATTAATGCAGCAGGATGATGTCAGTGAAACATATTAGTACAACAGGACGAGGTCCCTGAAACAGATTAATAGAACAGGACGAGGTACCTGAAACAGATTAATGCAACAGGAGGAGGTCCCTGAAACAGATTAATGCAACAGGACGAGGTCCCTGTAACAGATTATTGCAAGAGGACGAGGTCCCTGAAACAGATGAATACAAAAGGACGAGGTCCCTGTAACAGATTAATGCAACAGGACGAGGTCCCTGTAACAGATTAATGCAATAGGACGAGATCCCTGAAACAGATTAATAGAAAAGGACGAGGTACCTGAAACAGATTAATGCAACAGGAGGAGGTCCCTGAAACAGATTAATGCAACAGGACGAGGTCCCTGTAACAGATTATTGCAAGAGGACGAGGTCCCTGAAACAGATGAATACAAAAGGACGAGGTCCCTGTAACAGATTAATGCAACAGGACGAGGTCCCTGTAACAGATTAATGCAATAGGACGAGGTCCCTGAAACAGATTAATACAACAGGACGAGATCCCTGAAACAGATAAATACAACAGGACGAGGTCCCTGAAACTGATTAATACAAGAGGACGAGGGCCCTGAAACAGATTAATACAAGAGGACGAGGTCCGTGAAACAGATAAATACAACAGGACGAGGTCCCTGTAACAGATTAATACAGCAAGACGATGTCCCTGTAACAGATTAATACAACAGGACGAGGTCCCTGTAACAGATTAATGCAACAGGACGAGGTCCATGAAACAGATTAATACAACAGGACGAGGTCCCTGAAACAGAATATTGCAACAGGACGAGGTCCCTGTAATGGATTAATGCAACAGGACGAGGTTCCTGTAATAGATTAATGCAATAGGACGAGGTCCCTGATACAGATTAATACAACAGGACGAGGTCCCTGAAACAGATTAATACAACAGGACGAGGTCCCTGAAACAGATTAATACAACAGGACGAGGTCCCTGATACAGATTAATACAACAGGACGAGGTCCCTGATACAGATTAATACAACAGGACGAGGTCCCTGATACAGATTAATACAACAGGACGAGATCCCTGAAACAGATAAATACAACAGGACGAGGTCCCTGAAACAGATTAATACAAAAGGACGTGGTCCCTGAAACAGATTAATACAACAGGACGAGGTCCCTGAAACAGATTAATACAACAGGACGAGGTCCCTGAAACTGATTAATACAAGAGGACGAGGGCCCTGAAACAGATTAATACAAGAGGACGAGGTCCGTGAAACAGATAAATACAACAGGACGAGGTCCCTGAAACAGATTAATAGAGCAGGATGAGGACCTGTAACAGATTAATACAACAGGACAAGGTCCCTGTAACAGATTAATAGAACAGGACAAGGTCCATGAAAGAGATTAATACAACAGGATAAGGTCCCTGTAACAGATTAATACAGCAGGACGATGTCCCTGTTACAGATTAATACAACAGGACGATGTCCCTGAAACAGATTAATGCAAATGGACGAGGTCCCTGAAACAGATTAATGCAAATGGACGAGGTCCCTGAAACAGATTAATGCAACAGGATGAGGTCCCTGAAACAGATTAATACAAGAGGACGAAGTCCCTGAAACAGATTAATACAACAGGACGAGGTCCCTGAAACAGATTAATACAACAGGACGAGGTCCATGAAACAGATTAATATAACAGGACGAGGTCCCTGAAACAGGTTAATACCAGAGGACGAGGTCCCTGAAACAGATTAATACAACAGGACGAGGTCCGAGAAACAGATTAATACAACAGGACGAGGTCCGTGTAACAGATTAATATAACAGGACGAGGTCGCTGAAACAGGTTAATACAACATGACGAGGTCCCTGAAACAGATTAATACAACAGGACAAGATCCCAGAAACAGATTAATTCAAGAGGATGAGGTCCCAGAAACAGGTTAATACAACAGGACGAGGTCCTTGAAATAGATTAATACAACAGGACGAGGTCGCTTAAACCAATTAATAGAACAGGACGAGGTCCCTAAAACAGATTAATACAAGAGGATGATGTTTCTGAAACAGATTAATACAACAGGACGACGTCCCTGGAACTGATTAATACAACAGGACGAGGTCCCTGAAACAGATTAATGCAGCAGGATGATGTCAGTGAAACAGATTAATACAACAGGACGAGGTCCCTGAAACTGATTAATACAACAGGACGAGGTCCCTGAAACAGATTAATACAAAAGGACGAGGTCCCTGAAACAGATTAATACAACAGGACGAGGTCCCTCAAACATATTAATACAACAGGACCAGGTCCCTGAAACAGATTAATGCAACAGGACGAGGTTCCTGTAACAGATTAATACAACAGGAGGAGGTCCTTGAAACAGATTAATATAACAGGACGAGGTCCCTGAAACTGATTAAAACAAGAGGACGAGGTCCCTGAAACAGTTTAATACAAGAGGACGAGGTCCGTGAAACAGATAAATACAACAGGACAAGGTCCCTGAAACAGATTAATACAACAGGACGAGGTCCCTGTAACAGATTAATACAACAGGATGATGTCCCTGAAACAGATTAATGCAACAGGACGAGGTCCCTGAAACAGATAAATAGAAGAGGACGAGTTCCGTGTAACAGATTAATGCAACAGGACGAGGTCCCTGAAACAGATTAATAGAACAGGACGAGGTCCCTGAAACAGATTAATACAACAGGACGATGTCCCTGTAACAGATTAATACAACAGGATGATGTCCCTGAAACAGGTTAATGCAACAGGACGAGCTCCCTGAAACGGATTAATACAAGAGGACGAGGTCCCTGTAACAGATTAATGCAACAGGACGAGGTCCCTGAAACAGATTAATACAACAGGACGAGATCCCTGAAACAGATTAATAGAACAGGACGAGGTACCTGAAACAGATTAATGCAACAGGAGGAGGTCCCTGAAACAGATTAATGCAACAGGACGAGGTCCCTGTAACAGATTATTGCAAGAGGACGAGGTCCCTGAAACAGATGAATACAAAAGGACGAGGTCCCTGTAACAGATTAATGCAACAGGACGAGGTCCCTGTAACAGATTAATGCAATAGGACGAGGTCCCTGAAACAGATTAATACAACAGGACGAGGTCACTGAAACAAATTAATACAACAGGACGAGGTCCCTGAAACAGATTAATACAACAGGATGAGATCCCTGAAACAGATTAATACAACAGGACGAGGTCCCTGAAAGAGATTAATGGAACAGGATGAGGTCCCTGAAACAGATTAATACAAGAGGACGAGATCCCTGAAACAGATAAATACAACAGGACGAGGTCCCTGAAACAGATTAATACAACAGGACGAGGTCCCTGAAACAGATTAATACAAAAGGACGAGGTCCCTGAAACAGATTAATACAACAGGATGACGTCCCTGAAACAGATTAATACAAGAGGACGAGGTCCCTGAAACAGATTAATGCAACAGGAAGAGGTCCCTGAAACAGATTAATACAACAGGACGAGATCCATGAAAAAGATTAATGGAACAGGATGAGGTCCCTGAAACAGATTAATACAAGAGGACGAGATCCCTGAAACAGATAAATACAACAGGACGAGGTCCCTGAAACAGATTAATACAACAGGACGAGGTCCCTGAAACAGATTAATACAAAAGGACGAGGTCCCTGAAACAGATTAATACAACAGGATGACGTCCCTGAAACAGATTAATACAAGAGGACGAGGTCCCTGAAACAGATTAATGCAACAGGATGAGGTCCCTGAAACAGATTAATACAAGAGGACGAAGTCCCTGAAACAGATTAATACAACAGGACGAGGTCCCTGAAACAGATTAATACAACAGACGAGGTCCATGAAACAGATTAATATAACAGGACGAGGTCCCTGAAACAGGTTAATACAAGAGGACGAGGTCCCTGAAACAGATTAATACAACAGGACGAGGTCCCTGAAACAGATTAATGCAACAGGATGAGGTCCCTGAAACAGATTAATACAAGAAGACCAAGTCCCTGAAACAGATTAATACAACAGGACGAGGTCCCTGAAACAGATTAATACAACAGGACGAGGTCCTTGGAACAGATTAATACACCAGGACGAGGTCCTTTAAACAGATTAATACAAAATGACGAGGTCCCTAAAGCAGATTAATATAACAGGACGAGGTCCCTGAAACAGATTAATACACCAGGACGAGGTCCCTAAAAGAGATTAGTACAAAAGGACGAAGTCCCTGAAACAGATTAATACAAGAGGACGAGGTCCCAGATACAGAATAATATAACAGGACGTGGTCCCTAAAACAGATTAATAGAACAGGACAAGATACCAGAAACAGATTAATTCAAGAGGATGAGGTCCCAGAAACAGGTTAATACAACAGGACGAGGTCCTTGAAATAGATTAATACAACAGGACGAGGTCCCTGAAACTGATTAATACAACAGGACGAGGTCCCTGAAGCAGGTTAATATGAGAGGACGAGGTCCGTGAAACAGATAAATACAACAGGACGAGGTCCCTGAAACAGATTAATAGAGCCGGACTAGGTCCCTGAAAGAGATTAATACAACAGGATGAGGTCCCTGTAACAGATTAATACAGCAAGACGATGTCCCTGTAACAGATTAATACAACAGGACGAGGTCCCTGAAACAGATTAATACAACAGGACGAGGTCCCTGTAAAAGATTAATACAACAGGACAAGGTCCCTTTAACAGATTAATAGAACAGGACTAGGTCCCTGAAAGAGATTAATACAACAGGATGATGTCCCTGAAACAGATTAATGCAACAGGACGATGTCCCTGAAACAGATTAATGCAAGAGGACGAGGTCACTGTAACAGATTAATGCAACAGGACGAGGTCCCTGAAACAGATTAATACAACAGGACGAGGTCCCTGAAACATATTAATACAACAGGACGAGGTCCCTGAAAGAGATTAATACAAAAGGACGAGGTCCCTGAAACAGATTAATACAACAGGACGACGTCCCTGAAACAGATTAATGCAACAGGACGAGGTCCATGAAACAGATTAATACAACAGGACGAGGTCCCTGAAACAGATTAATGCAACAGGACGAGGTCCATGAAACAGATTAATACAACAGGACGAGGTCACTGAAACAGATTAATGCAACAGGACGAGGTCCCTGAAACAGATTAATACAACAGGACGAGGTCCCTGAAACAGATTAATGCAACAGGACGAGGTCCCTGAAACAGATTAATGCAACAGGACGAGGTCCCTGAAACAGATTAATACAACAGGACGAGGTCCCTGAAACAGATTAATACAACAGGACGAGGTTACTGAAACAGATTAATGCAACAGGACGAGGTCCCTGAAACAGATTAATACAACAGGACGAGGTCCCTGAAACAGATTAATGCAACAGGACGAGGTCCCTGGAACAGATTATTGCAAGAGGACGAGGTCCCTGAAACAGATGAATACAAAAGGACGAGGTCCCTGTAACAGATTAATGCAACAGGACGAGGTCCCTGAAACAGATTAATGCAACAGGACGAGGTCCATGAAACAGATTAATACAACAGGACGAGGTCACTGAAACAGATTAATGCAACAGGACGAGGTCCCTGAAACAGATTAATACAACAGGACGAGGTCCCTGAAACAGAATATTGCAACAGGACGAGGTCCCTGTATCAGATTAATGCAACAGGACGAGGTCCCTGTAACAGATTAATGCAATAGGACGAGGTCCCTGAAACAGATTAATACAACAGGACGAGGTCCCTGAAACAGATTAATACAACAGGATGAGATCCCTGAAACAGATTAATACAACAGGACGAGGTCCCTGAAACAGATTAATGGAACAGGATGAGGTCCCTGAAACAGATTAATATTAGAGGACGAGATCCCTGAAACAGATTAATGGAACAGGATGAGGTCCCTGAAACAGATTAATACAAGAGGACGAGATCCCTGAAACAGATAAATACAACAGGACGAGGTCCCTGAAACAGATTAATACAACAGGACAAGGTCCCTGAAACAGATTAATGCAGCAGGATGATGTCAGTGAAACATATTAGTACAACAGGACGAGGTCCCTGAAACTGATTAATACAACAGGACGAGGTCCCTGAAGCAGATTAATACAAAAGGACGAGGTCCCTGAAACAGATTAATACAACAGGATGACGTCCCTGAAACAGATTAATACAAGAGGACGAGGTCCCTGAAACGGATTAATGCAACAGGAAGAGGTCCCTGAAACTGATTAATACAACAGGACGAGGTCCCTGAAACAGATTAATGGAACAGGATGAGGTCCCTGAAACAGATTAATACAAGAGGACGAGATCCCTGAAACAGATAAATACAACAGGACGAGGTCCCTGAAACAGATTAATACAACAGGACAAGGTCCCTGAAACAGATTAATGCAGCAGGATGATGTCAGTGAAACATATTAATACAACAGGACGAGGTCCCTGAAACTGATTAATACAACAGGACGAGGTCCCTGAAGCAGGTTAATACAAGAGGACGAGGTCCGTGAAACAGATAAATACAACAGGACGAGGTCCCTGAAACAGATTAATAGAGCAGGACTAGGTCCCTGAAAGAGATTAATACAACAGGATGAGGTCCCTGTAACAGATTAATACAACAGGACAAGGTCCCTTTAACAGATTAATAGAACAGGACTAGGTCCCTGAAAGAGATTAATACAACAGGATGATGTCCCTGAAACAGATTAATGCAACAGGACGAGGTCCCTGAAACAGATTAATACAAGAGGACGAGGTCACTGTAACAGATTAATGCAACAGGACGTGGTCCCTGAAACAGATTAATACAACAGGACGAGGTCCCTGAAACAGGTTAATACAAGAGGACGAGGTCCCTGAAACAGATTAATACAACAGGACGAGGTCCCAGAAACAGATTAATACAAGAGGACGAGGTTCGTGTAATAGATTAATATAACAGGACGAGGTCCCTGAAACAGGTTAATACAACATGACGAGGTCCCTGGAACAGATTAATACACCAGGACGAGGTCCTTGAAACAGATTAATACAAAAGGACGAGGTCCCTAAAACAGATTAACATAACAGGACGAGGTCCCTGGAACAGATTAATACACCAGGACGAGGTCCCTAAAAGAGATTAATACAAAAGGACGAAGTCCCTGAAACAGATTAATACAAGAGGACGAGGTCCCAGAAACAGATTAATAGAACAGGACAAGATACCAGAAACAGATTAATTCAAGAGGATGAGGTCGCAGAAACAGGTTAATACAACAGGACGAGGTCCTTGAAATAGATTAATACAACAGGACGATGTTTCTGAAACAGATTAATACAACAGGACGACGTTCCTGAAACAGATTAATACAAGAGGACGACGTCCCTGAAACAGATTAATACAACAGGACGAGGTCCCTGAAACTGATTAATACAAGAGGACGAGGTCCGTGAAACAGATAAATACAACAGGACGAGGTCCCTGAAACAGATTAATAGAGCAGGACTAGGTCCCTGAAAGAAATTAATACAACAGGATGAGGTCCCTGTAACAGATTAATACAGCAAGACGATGTCCCTGTAACAGATTAATACAACAGGACGAGGTCCCTGAAACAGATTAATACAACAGGACGAGGTCCCTGTAACAGAT